>NC_047103.1:158926749-159226749 GCF_902500255.1 Thalassophryne amazonica
CACTTGTCAGCTGAATGGAAGCGCGCTTTGTGTCTGAGTGTCTCACATTGTCGTAAACTCTTTTCAAAGGCGATATAGTTACTGCTGTCAACATGTTAATCCAGCAACAATCAGCCATGTTGAGCTTCTTTTTTTTTCTTTTTAATGAAGCAAAGAGAAAACATCTGGAGCAAGTTTCCATGTGTTCAGCACAGTGAGACCAATTTTTGTTCAGGAAACAGGTGAACCTAATTGCACATCTGAATTATTAGCTAGAAACCACAGAAATCTGTAATAAATCTAAATGTTCCACTCTTTCTTCTTCTATCGCTTTTCCTATTTAATATTTTATACCTGTAGTTTATTTTGGTTGGAATTTTTTTATAACCTCAAATCTGAAAAAAGATAGCAAATGCAAATTTCAAAAAAGGCAGTGATTCTTATTCTTACTCTCACTTATATTTCATTGTACTTGATATTTATTTAATGGAATGTCTCTCACTGACTTTCATCTTGATTATCTATCTACAGCTGTTATATACATGATTATTTCCCACATCGCTCAACATGCCGCTTGTAATTTGTGTTTACCCGTATCAGGTCTTAGGCATTGTTCTAGTTCCTTGCAGTCAGTATGAACACAAGATATTTCACGTTTTGTGTGGTTAACCACATTTCATTTGTTAATATATATCCATTCCTGAATTTAAGGCCTGCAGGCATTCCAAAAAAAAAAAAAAAAAAAATTATTCTAAACCTAAGTATTAAATCATCGCTTTTACAGCCAGTTTTCTTGAGGTATGTCATTTGATGTATTTCCAAGTTACTGCATATGTCTTGGATGTCATTTACTTCAGTCACTACGCAGTACAGACAGTGTGGTAAATCTGTGTCAGTTACACAGTTCTCAAAACCTGAGTGACCAGGCTGGAAGGAGATTAACAATCAGTTTTTATCAATTACATATCATTTTAAGTCCATATGACCTATCACTCAGACTAAACGTGCACTTCACCAGCTGTGTGACCCGGGGTGGAGCCTGTGGACCACCTAATCCTCCAGCTGCCTGCCTGGACAAACACACGCACGCACACACACTTGCGGATCCAACCAAATGTGTTTGTCGAGGTGTATTTGAGTCCTGTAACTACATGATATTCTGCTGCAGTTAGCCACAGCTACACTTCATTATTTAGATTTATGGAACAGTGCTTTATTTTTAAACTGATGGTGGAAAAAAGTTTTAAGAAAGAACTTTGTCACTCCCACTTCTGCTTTCCCTGAAAGCAGAATTAAGTGTGATGTTCCTGATGAAGCATAAACATTCCCGTATGAGCAGACGGAAAACAACCCCACAGCCTGTACACAGCTACCGACCCCTGGATAATCCCACTGAAAGGTTAAAGGTCAGCCAGACCCACGTGACTCTAAAGGAATTTACTTTAATTTGCTCTCATCCAGAAGGTGAGACAAGAAAAATTGTTTAAACCAGTTAAAAAGTTATCGCCGTATCAGAGTTGATCTCAGTCCTGGTTGGCAACCACCCAGGCAGAAAACCGGACCATCCCCACCTGCTGTAAGTTTGCTGTGAGAGGTCATTAAAAATAAATAAATGAAGATGTCGTTTATTTTAAATTTTGTAGTCAAGTTTAAAATGCTTCCAAAAAAATAGTTGTGATTTTTACAACTTTAAAATAATAAAGAAAAGCTACAGGACTTAAATTAGGTGTTACTCCTCATTAATCTGACCAAGTTTAACATACTTCTTAGTCTAAGGCATCATTGGCGATCAAAATAAATTAGAAGGCGACAGGCGTATAAATAAGACAAAGGAGGATGTCAAACAACAGGAACTGGCTGACGAGGTGATGAGGGAATGGCCAAGGATGGAGGGATATTAAGGTGGAAATGAGAGGTGTCAGAAGTATAAAGTAAAGCTGCTGCAGGAGCCGGGAAGCTGGTTGAGGTTTTGGTCTTTCTGGGTGGTCCTGAGTCACGCTGAGGATCCAGGTGCTTCTCTGACATCACACCATCCTTCCTTCTTTCCATCTCTCTGCCTCCCCTGGTGACCTGGACCATTTAATCTGGATTAATGAGGAGGTTGACCTCTGTCTCCTTCCACTCCTGTCTCTCTGCTCTTTGGGTTTTATTCCTCTGTCCATATTTTGGAACTCGTTTTCTCCACGTCTTCACGTCTTCATTTCGGATGAGATCTCTTTCCTCTGCTCTGATTGTTCTTGTTTTCGTGCTCGTCTCACCTCTTTGGCGTGGCGTGGATGTGTGTGACCGCTGAAGGATTGGGCGGTGCTGTTCATTGCCAGGACCACCTGTGTGTCTGTGCCGCCACGGTGTTTGGGTGGTCACATTCTGCTGACACACACACATGCAGAAACCCAGCTCACCTCGGTGCACAACTGTCCTCCAGGGAAGTCTGCGTATGCACCGGTCACAGACACAACCCGGCTGTGTGCTCCCTAATCTGCGCTGAGTGACTCACTCTAATTTACCAGTCAACAGGTGCTGAGCTCGACTCCAGGGACCGGACACGGGAGAAAACAGGAGCAGGATTATGTGACGAGCCAGCCTTTATTAAAGGGAACTGAACATTTGCTTCTGAATCCTAGTTAGCTGCTTTACATGGTCAGATAGTAGCTTTAAAAGGACGACCGCGCACAGTCTGGGAAGAGTTAGTCAACACAATCGACTAAATCAGTCATTTAAAACAGTTTGAAATGCTTTATCGATTGGATAGTCTTTTGAACAGTGTGTATATAAAGTCAGACAATGTTTCTACATTTCACTAGCAACAGCAATGTGCGCAAAGCGAGTCGGATGCTGTGTGACAAAAATATGCCTGAGGCCATACTATAAATATGCATATAGTAAAGTGTGGGAATGTTCCCTGGGATTAACTGAGCATGTATAGGCACAATGGAGTCCGTCAGTGAGCACGCGAGTGAGTGGGTTTGCAAAATTTCTATCAATAACTCTGAAAAATCAACTGTGTGAGGACCAGTGAGTCTCCTGATTTGGGCCATGCTGGCATTCTTTAACATAATAATTTGCAGTTATTCTTTTACATTAGTTTATATGGCAGTGTTGGCCCAGCGGGACATGTCTGGACTTGTTCAGGCAGCTGAGGTACAGAAAAAAATCCCCAGGAACAAAGCTTGTATTTGTGCAAAGTTTCTGATTGAAACTTGAGAGGTGGGATTGCTTGATGCTTTAGGAGCTACAAGGTCGGGTATTCGCATCCCACCATCTGGAAAGCAATCGAGAGCTTGCGGAAGGACCAAGCCCTAGTCCAGGCTGAACTTGTGCGGGATGCTCAAGGAGAGGCATCCATGAAGCGCGCGAAGAAGGCCACCAAAAGCCAACAGCAAAGACTGCACAACTTGTGATTTATGAAGCTGTGATGTGAATTGCAGGGTCCTGGTGGCCAGTAGATAATGTGCAGGTGATGCCACGGATCACGTGATATGTGCTCACGCAGCCATACTGGATGGCAACTTCCGCATTGCATGAACCGCAAATGATTAAACCTTATATTTAGCGCTTTTGTTTTACTTACGACTGTCTACACAAATTATACCAACATAGTGTTTCATTGCTGTGTATACGGTTGTACGAGCCATCAAAAGAAGGGTTACATTTTTGTCATTTTCCCACTGATAAAGAGCAGTGTGAAAAGTGACCGTTATAAAGTTCTCCGTTGTGTCTTTTGTAATTTTTCTGTCTTATGCTTTTCTGGATTAATTTGTCCCTCAATGAGATCTTCTTTCTACAATCATCAGCCTCCAAACCAAAACTAAGGTGTATAGTTTCTCCATGAATTGCAGGTGCAGGTGAATAAGTGTGCACTGAAAAAAGCCTTTAAAATATGATGGGAGAGGAAGGACTTTTGCCGTGTCCAGTTCAGCAGGTGTGCGTCAGACTGCGGGTCTGTGTCTGAGCACAGTTTGAAAAAATAAACAGCTTTTTAATAAAGGAAATACGGTACCCAATTTCCTTAAATTGTTGAGTGTCAGTGCTGAAGTTTAATTTTGTGCTTCTGCTGCTGGCCACATCCAGACTGCTCTGTCCTGTACATGCCAGGGTTTTTTTAATGGAAATGCATTGCGGTCAGACAGGACGTTTTGTCAGATGGGAGCGAAAATCCGTGACACAAAATCTGTTATATACACTGTTTATTACATGGAAAACCATACAAAAGCATTGAGACTTTTGTTTTTGTCCAGTGAGTGCAAATATCCAGTTTATACAATGATGGTTTAGGTGAGTTTTACTGTACTTACTCAGGCTTTTAAAATTCAGCAGTACATTATGGGTTCGTGTCTGGTTATGAATTAATTTCCTGACAGGGGCATGAAATGTGGGGTAATGAGGGGGTCTGGGGAGGTTATGTTTAGGGCTAGGGGAGAGTAGACACTAACGCTATGGTTGTGGTTAGCGTTAGGAGAAGGGGAAGATTATAAATAGAAAAATTTTTAAACACCGTGTCATGAAAATCAGGCACTTTTTGTGACGGAGGCACAAAAAAGCAACAAAAAAAAAAATGAGACTGGGCTGCTCTTATCACATGACCTGGAAGTCAGGCCATAAGAATACAGCTAAAATAGCTTATATTTGACCACACCTGGCAACCCAGAAGTTGTGAATAACATTGTTTTGTCACCTGAAGATATTAGCATTGAAAAGAACAGAGGAGTTGATTGGCTAAGTTTTGATGATGTCATGAGATGAATTTACTGTGTTTTTGCTGTTTAAAATGAGCTTTTAAAAAAAGAAAGAAACCACATCACAGTCTGCTGCACTTTTACTGTCTGTCTATTGCTCTCAGTACAAGCCAGTTGATTTTTTTTTTTTCTCCTGCTGCATTAGCCTGAACGTCACCAAATGTTTGCCACAGATTCCAGTAGTAATACTGTATATGCTATAACATATGATTTTCAACTTGTCTGAACTTTGAAGGTCACACAGATTTCAGCATTCTCAGAAACAGCAAGTACTCCTGCTGGAGTTGCCAGAATTATACCATTTGTTTGTTGTTGTTTCTCATAGATTCCTCCAAAGGTTAAACTTTGTATACAGTATAATTTTTTCATCAGTGGTTGCTTCCCTGTAGGCTGTCTACTGGTTGCTAGTGCAGGCTAACACGTGTGAGAGCCCTCATTCTTGTGACTTGTAGGATCTTACATATTGCTTATCGCATGGGAGGACGAATCCTCGTCGCCAAAGAAGCAAAAGCATGAAGGGAAACGAAATCGTGACCAGCAACGACATAATGCGGTCTGTGTCCTCGCCACTAGATCCTACACACTGTAGCTTTAAATATGTTCAAAGTGGTTTATTAGCTATGAGCAGAAAAACAATCAACTGAAATCCCCCCCCCCCCAAAGATTTTCCACATAAGATGACATTAATATGCCAAACAGTTTGACTAACAGCTGATGTTTGAGGCTTTTAGTGTTTAGTGGAACGTTGTAGAAAGTCTTTCCATCGTAACGCAAGGCTCCTGTAAATCATCACTTACAGAATTAGGAAAGGTTTCCCTCTGTGCTCAGCCGGTGAAGACCTCCCCGCCTTTTAAATTTGCTTACTTGGTCATTCAACACTTGCAAACAGCACATGAGATGGAAAACATTCAAACGGGCCTATGAAAGGTGAGCAGTCCCCTCTTTCCCCTCGCTCTCTCTCTTTGTCGTTCTCTCCCTCCCTCCTTCCGTGTCCCAGAGGCCCGCGTGTTGCCTTACCGAGGGGTTTAGCCCCTAATCACTCGGAGCTAGTGGGAGGGAACCGGAGACATCCAGCTGGCTGCCTCGTTACGGCAGACCCCTGGGACCGCACAACACGCACGCATTCCTCCACATGCACAGACTCACAAACGCGCACACGTCCTCATATATGCTTACTGAGGCATTTGCTGTTATCTCTTGGCATCTCTCCATCCACGTCCTCCCTCAATTCGATCCCGACAAGGCCGCGGCCTCCCCACATAAACTGGATAACCTGTTTCCTTAACGCCGGGGGAGTGGAGGGGGGGCAATCTGTGGCATGTCCTCAAATCCAAACCAGTTCAAACCAGTCTGAAATATTGTCTTCTTTTGTCCTGTCAGATGTGATCTGTCTGTCTGGGCTAATCAATTAGCTGACATCAGTCCCTATGTTGTGTTTCTTTTCGTGTCTCTTTCGTAGGAGGGATCGGTATGATTACCCGACCAACAACAGGCTCGCCCTCTACCCCGGCTACCAACATGACTCCAGTGCTCCGAGCCACGCTGGGCGCCTGCCGCTCCCCCAGCAGGGCACCCAATCACAGCAAGTGCCAAACAGCCCTCCACACTATAGTTCCTCTCCCCACCAGGGGCAGCAGCACCGCGCCGCATTGAGGCAGGATGTGCCCCCATCGCCAGTCGCAGGCCGGAGAGGCCTCACCGACGGCTACCGGCAGGCTGGCCCCAGCCGCTATATGAGCCCAGAGAGGTACCCCGTCTCCAGGGAGCGCTACAATAGCCCAGACCGCTATGGTGATGGAAGACAGCCCGATCCAAGGCACAAAAACCCCATGATAGGTGCCGTGTAAAGGTGCCGTCCACTCAATATGTTCTGGGTCTTTAAAAACAACGAGGTGAGCTGAGGATAAAAATAGAATATTAATAGCTCCAGTGTCATGTTTCCATAGTTGCGAGTCATAATAGCAGCTGTCACTTAGACTTTCAGTGTGGATAAGTGAAATTTTGTCATGTTAATTTGTCTGAGCAGGGACCCTGAAAGTAATAAGTGACAAGTTGAGAGGCTAAAATGAGGCTTATTTATTCAACCATCTTATCATAAGTGTCGCCAAGACCGGTTTAACAAGCTTTTGTAAGTACAGTGTGTTTGGTTATAATGGCATGTGCATAGAACAACGCAAATTACAGTATGTTGGCATAGATTTTATGTGTAATTGAAATTAAAGTGGTGTAGATAAACTGTACAAAGAGAATTTACGACTTTCAAACTCCAATCGTTCCACGGCCTGCAAAGCCAAATCCCTGGGCTCGCTGCGTGCACTTCATTAGGTCGACATTCCTGCATCCAGTTACCCTAATGCACTGACTTTACCTCATTGCCACGTGCAAAAAAAATGACTTCATACCGCCTTTAGTTGGTTCCACGCAGCGAACGCCACCTAGCAGAGTGATGCTGTAAAACCTGAGCAGGAAGTTGGACTGTTTGGAGCACTGGCACCACATTTTTGGACAGAATCACTGTTCCTGCAGAAAGGCCAAAAAGCAGAGTTCACTTCCACTTTGCAAAAGTTGGTCACCTTGAATGGAATAAAGGGACAACACCTGGACCCGGCAGACTACAAGACCGGAAGACAAACAGGAACAGGAAGTGGGGGTTGTGCCGCTTCAAAGTGGGGCTTTGCCGTTGATGTTTTGGCGCTCGGACTTCCTTCCCTTCCCGTTATCACGCGTGGGTGTGTTTTTTTTTGTTTTTCCATATTTTGTATTATTTCGATCTGTATGTTTTCTGTGCTTGCAAATGAAGTTTATTTGTATTAATGGTACTTTTTGTGCTCTTCCTAATAAAATGTATAAATCGTGATCTCAACATGTTACAGAGTCATTGGGCAGCTAATAAAGAGATAACAAACACAATCGCATCACCGTCGATAGCTCAGCGGTTTGATTGATGCATTCTGTCACAAAATAATCTAAATTTAATATGAACATTCAATATTTTTTAACTGTTCCCGGGTATCTCTGAATTATTCCAACCTATTTGTTTCATTTAACCAATTAGGTGAAATAAAGCATATTTAAAACCTCCAGTCAACATACCCAGAGTTTAAACATTCAGGATGCTGTTTGAACCTGATTCCTCTCAACACAATCTGCAGATAAATTTGCCCTCTGAGATGACTGATAAGAAAAGTCAGCATCCTGATAATGACTAAATCATCTTCCACAATTAGAAGCAGGAAAATCTCACTTAAGGGGAAAATGATTACTGCACAATTTGCTCTCAGAAATAAAGATGGTACTGATTGGTGAAATTAGACTTAAAATGAGGAATAATGAGGCTTTTTTTTCTCATCGAGTTTTTAATTAGTGTCGAGGCCAACAGGGAAGAGACCTGCCTGGATTTGACCTGCTCTCGACTGAAGCAGACCAGACAGCAGCAACAGCAGCTCCTTTATTAGCAGATTATTGAGCTGATTGATTGATCATTTCACTCAGTGACTAACCCGGTCCGTCTGTAGACAAACATGTAACTGTGCTGTGAAGAACACTAATAAACACTTGCTAATTATAACACGTTTCTTTAGAAAACATTACAATGGCTTTGATGAACCAGAATAGATAAAAGTCGATCAACAACAAAGGCAAGAGAAAGAGCAGCCGTCTGCTGATCATCCGGTGACTACGACTGCGGAAAAACACTCCAGAATGTCTTGTATGAAGTGGTCAGGCACATAGGTGGAAAAACAGTACACAGTGGCTGCTCCAGTAGTGTTTTTTTGTGGGGTTTTTTTGGTAGGGGGTGAACGAATACCAAAAAAACAAACGCATTAATTCACACATGCCGTACACAACACGTAGAACAAACATAATTAAATTACCAATCTTCTCCTTCCAAATAACAAATGATGCATTCAAAGGATGAAATGGATTCTGATTGGAGGTATTTGAGGAGGAAAAAAATCTTATGCTCATTTCTCAAAGTGAACAGAATAATGAATTAGAAATCCATCTTACATTATGTGAATCGTTTATAAAACATATATAAACAGCATCCAATGGGTGCTCTGGAAACTGCTGGACCCACCCATCAAACCCAGCTCTACTCCTTACCCTACTGAGCCACCAGTTCTAGCACCATCTCCAGTCAAACGTTCTGTTTGTTCTTTAATTCCTGTTTTACTTTACCATTCTGTTGTAGATTTCATGTCATATTTGGAGTACAGTGGTCCCTCGTTAATCGCGGGAGTTACGTTCTAAAAATAACCCGTAATAGGCGAAATCCGTGAAGTAGTGAGAGTTATTTTTTACTATTATTATAGATGTTTTAAGGCTGTAAAACCCCTCACTACACACTTTATACACTTTTCTCAAACAGGCATTAACATTTTCTCACTTTTCTCTCCTGTGTAAACTCTCTTTTTTCTTCTGGGCGAGAAGATTATAAACAGACACGCAGAACACAATGCGTGTGCTCTCCCTTCGCCCACTGCCTCCGGGGGTACGGATGCGGGACCTGCAAAGAATCCAAGTCATGGCCACGGAGCTCTGCAGCTGCTGTTACCGAGACCATGCAGCGGGCGCTGTGGATTTTTCCGCAAGTAGTCTATCCTTGCGGGCTGCCAGAGCGCTCCGCATCAAAACAGCGAGCGTAGTCTCTGGACCTGTTGCCAGAGTTGGCGCAGCTCCACACAGCAGAGAGGGGGGCGGTGTGAGTGGCCCGCTGCGGCATTTACCGAGCCTGCAGACTCAGTAGGCGCATCGGAGGCAGTGAGAGCAATCCCGGGATTGCCGACTAGTGCCGCGACCGGCCCGCCTGATAAGGACACAGAACACAATGTGCTGAAAAAAAAAAGCATGCAAAATTGCACTAAAAAAATCCACGAAACTGCGAGGCCGTGAAAGGTGAACCGCGTTATAGTGATGGACCACTGTACAGACTCCAGAATAAAGTTCCAAACACAGGTGTTGCAGAGGTTTTAAAATGTCACAATGTTTCTTTTTTGACAGTTTTTGGTATTCTGTCCCTTATTTAACTCCAGTTTTACGTTCAAGTCCTGTTGTGTATTTTGTACCTGATTTGACCACAAAACGAGCAAGACAGTTTCTCCCTGTGGTTGCTAGCACAGCTAACCATCACCTGAAGGCGGCAAAGTTGCTTTTGTGATGACCATCTGTTGACTTCATCCTGCTTATGAGCTCTTTGTTTGGTGAGTTACAAAGTTATAGCATTTATCTTTTTTTTAGTTATTGTCTGCACAAGCTGGCTGCGAAGGACAAACCTACTAACTCATCTACGCACCTTCTGTTACCAGCAGGGGCCTCTCTGGGCCCCGGCACCCTAGGTCACTGGTGCGGGCATAACTAACGGTCAGGAGTTCACTGATGCATTGCTTTGAAATTGTTTGTTTGCTGTGCATTGATTGATTATTCATTTATGGATATTCAAAAGAAATTCTTTAGCTCAGTAACAAGACGCATGAACTCAACATGCTAACGTTATTTATGGCCCACATCAGCCGACTCCATGACCTCTGATTGCCGTCTTGACTTAGAAGCTCTTTGTCTCGTCTCTGCAGCCACCTTCCACTTATTGAGGTGCTTTGACACATCTGCTTGCTTCTTTTTTTAAATTTCACTTACATTTCCATCCCCTTATGAGGGGGTTTTGGCGTGAATACGTTTGACACCTTGTGAACTCTCACTCGTGCTGCGTCTCCTGAAAAAGAAGAAACGGCAGCGTGCTCGCTGTTCCCTGGTCAATTTTCATGAACCGCAGGCTGCGGGAGAATTCCCCGGTTATGTTCTTTTAGCATTACCTATTCTGCCACTGCTTCTGTCGAATACCTCAGCTTGTTAGCATGTGTCAATCAAAAGCGGCGCTCAGGGGAGGGCAAAGTGGAGTGCGGAAATGGTTATCTCTCTCCCACACGGTGCCCAAACAAAGTGAGTCGGGGAGCGTGCGGGAGAGAGAGCCCCCCGCTCTATACATTCTCGTGTTGCAGGGCGAAGCCATGGGTGAGCGCCTGCTGTGACATCGGCCTCCTCTCATCCCCCTCTCTCATCCTCTTCATTAAAGGCACATTCTGACACATTAGCCTGCCGTCCTTCTGTCCTTCACCTGCTGCCATTCATTTCAATTCAGGCCTCGTTAAGGCGACGTGATCTCAGAATCGAGAAAAGCCAGAGCGGGCCGAGCGGACAGTCTCATTTAATTATACAGTTCATTAGAAAGCAGCCCCCCCCCCCCCCCCCCCCCAGGACTGAGGCCGGCCATGGGAATAGCTGGTGGCTAATGTGCACTTTAAACAGGCTGAATATGGAAATTGGTGTAGTTATAGATTACCGTTACCCGTTAACCTGTCCTTCACCCACCTCGTTCTCTTTTCTGTCGGCGGTGTAGCCTTTTGATACAGTATCGCTCAAACTGGAGTGTGCTCCTTCAGGCAGTGTGTTTGTTTGATATTGTTCATGAGCTGTGAAATTGAATTTCCACAGTTGGACTGATATTGGAAATAATTTTATATCCTGTGCAATATTCTTGCTTGGTTTCACTTTGTGCAGTGTTTAAGATATCTATTTTTACTTCATGTCTTTCTTTTTTTTTCTGCTTCCTCTCCCCACACATTGATACACAGGCTGTGTTAATTTAGACCGTATTTACCCTAAAAGCAATGCCGATTCGCTGAATTCACCCACACATCGCAGCCGAGCCTCCAACCACCATCTTTTTACCAGCTGCTGTCACCATGACAACGTGGCCGCCGCTTCTGGCACGGCAGCCCCACTCAGACCTGATGACATCGTCGTGGCAACAATAAAGGGTTCATACATCGCATTATGGTGCAGAGCAGGATTTTTCATTCTGGCAGTGACCCTAAATCCTTGTGTGTGGGAAACTGAAGTCCCTTTATTCAGGTGCAGCATATAAAACAGGAGACATCTGCGTTCCCTCCACCCTCAAACCCTGCTTTTTGGCGCACCTTTTGACATATTCTTTCATACAAACACTAACCTCTGAAACACATGCCCCATGCCTCAGCCACTGGAACCATAGGTCAGAGTGAGACTGTCAAATGATTTGTAGGTCTGTTACCTGTGGGTGACCTCAGGAACTGAGCAGCAAAGTGGTCCACCAGGGTGAGAGGACGACATCATTTATTTACAGTTGTATGCAAACGTTTGGGCACGCCTGATGATGATCATGATTTTCCTTTACAAATCATTGGTTGTCTGGATCAGAAATTTCAATATAGCAGACGAACACAATGATATTTGAGAAGTGAAATGAAGTTTCTAGTATTTATAGAAAGTCTGCAATAACTATTTAAACAAAATTGGGTAGGTGCATAAATTTGGCCACCCTTGTCATTTTATTGATTTGAATACATTTAGCACTAATTATTGGAACACAAAATTGGTTTGGTAAGCTCATTGACCCTTGACCTCCTTACACAGGTGAATCTAATCATGAGAAAGGGTATTTAAGGTGACCATTTGCAAATGTTTTCCCTCTTTGCATCTCTTTTGAGTGGAAACATGGGAGCCTCTAAACAACTCTCAAATGACCTGAAAACAAAGACTGTTCAACATCGTGGTTTAGGGGAAGGATACAAAAAGCTATCTCAGAGATTTCAGCTGTCAGTTTCCACTGTGAGGAACATAGTGAGGAAATGGAAGACCACAGGCACAGTACTAGTTAAGGCCCGAAGTGGCAGGCCAAGAAAAATTTCAGATAAGCTGAAGCAAAGGATGGTGAGAACAGTCATAGTCAACCCACAAACCTGCTCCAAAGACCTACAACATGGTCTTGCTGCAGATAGTGTCTCTGTGCATCCTTCAACTATACAGCGCACTTTGTACAAAGAGATGCTGCATGATGCTGTAATGCAGAGGAAGCCTTTTCTGCATATATGCCACAAACAGAGTCACTTGAGGCATGCTAAAGCACATTTGGGCAAGCCAGCTTCATTTTGGAATAAGGTGCTGTGGACTGATGAGCATTCCAAGAAAAACACTTGCTACCTACAGTAAAATTTGGAGGTGGCTCCATCATGCTGTGTGGCTGTGTGGCCAGTGCAGGTCCTGGGAATCTTGTTGAGGGTCACATGGATTCCAGTCAATATCAACAGATTATTGAGAACAATGTTCATGAATCGGTGACAAAGTTGAATTTGCACCAGGGCTGGATCTTTCAACAAGACAACGACCCTAAACACTGCTCAAAATCTACTAAGGCATTCATGCAAAGGAACAAGTACAACGTTCTGGAATGGCCATCTCAGTCCCCAGACCTGAATATTATTGAAAATTTGTGGTGTGATTTTAAGCGGGATGTCCATGCTCAGAAACCAACAAACCTAACTGAACTGGAGATGTTTTATGAAGAAGAATGGTCCCAAATACCTTCAACCAGAATCCAGACTCTCATTGGAAGCTATAGGAAGCGTTTAGAGACTGTTATTTCTGCAAAAGGAGGCTCTACTAAATATTTATGTATTTTTTCTGTTGGGGTGCCCAACTTTATGCACCTGCCTAATTTTGTTCAAATTTCTGCTATATGATATATTTAACTGAAATTGCTGATCCAAACAACCAATGATTTATAAAGGAAAATCATGGAAATCATCAGGGGTGCCCAAACTTTTGCATACAACTGTACTTCCAGCTGTATAGGCAGAGATTTTGGACTCGTTAGACCCCTGCCTCTGGATCAGATATACTGTATGCTCATTTTGAGGATTGCCGTTGCAACAGTGGTTTGGTGGGACTGAAGCAGTTTCTAGGCGAGGTTGTGGCCTGGAGGTTATAGAGGTGGGCTTGTGACCAGGTGGACCACTGTTACATTCCCTGCCACACAGGAAACATATAGGGTGCCCATTACTATTTCGACACTGTGGAGAGATGTACTGAATCACCCCACATGCAGGAGTGAACCAGTCTTGTGCTTACCAGGTGTAGGACAGACCCCCACCTCCCAGCCCTGTCAACAGACAGAGGCTTAAAGTCCACAGAGAGGACAGGTCAATGCCTGATCTAAGACCGAACACCAAGGGTAAAGCTGGCAACACCCCTGAGCACCACCACACACCTCTTGAGCACCCACTGAATGCCCTACTCTCCCCACACCACAGTTCCCTCATTCCCAAACATGGCACCCCTGCCACCACTCCCAAAGCCTCCTTGCCCACTAGGACCTGATTGCAAAGAGTAGAACCATCAAATGCCCAGGCCCACCACTGAGCTCCTGCACAGGAACACCAGCGGCGACCCAGTGACAACACCTATAGTCTCCCCCAGACGCAAACCTGTGCCCATGGGTAAGAACAGAGACTGGTGATAATATGGTTATAACAAATTTTAAACATCTTGAGACCAACTGTGAAATTTATGAAAAAAAATGTGCTTTTTAAACTGATTTCAATCTTTGTAAATCGGAGATAATATGCTTTTAACAGACCAATGGTTAAAACATAAACGGTTTGAACCAAAACTGGCGATAATGTTGTTTCTGTACCGTCTGTTTTATACATCATTACACAATGATAAAACACCTTAAACTGTTTAAAAGCTTGAGATGATCTAGTTATCACGTTTTACGCACCTCTAAACCAATATTAAAATGTATGAAACCAGTTTCAATGCCTGATCAGGTTTGTACAGGTTTTAAACTGATTTAAATCCTTAGTAAATGTCTAAACATCTTGACTGTTGGTTGAACAGAATGAGGATCTTGATGGGTTTTCTCTACCTTTGCTGACATTTGATAAGGTCAAGAAGTAATATAAAGAAGTAATACGCAGATTGAGGAAGAAAATAATTGTTAGTTGCAGCACTATAGTTTTTGTGGTTGTGGCCAAGTGGTTAATGCGCTTGGTTTCAGTTCAGAAGGCCTGTCACATTTCTCCATGGAGTTGCGTCAGGAAGGGCATCCGGCGTAAAACCTGTGCCAATTCAACATGCAGATCCACCTTGGATTTGCTGTGGCAACCCCGAGTGCAAACAAGGGAGCAGCTGAAGGGACTTACTTACTATTAGGAGACAGAAAAACAAGTTGTATGTTGAGATATTACAATATATTCACCTCTAATAATATTTGCTTTGTCAGCTCAGAGTGACTGTGTTCTGTAGAACCTTGTGCACTGATTTGAAGAAGGTGACATCCTTTAGTTGCACTGCCGTTATTGTTTTGTTGGTTTACAGGTGAGATGCCTCCACAGAATAGCTGTTTACATCCTGATTGGGTCTATATGTCTCCCCCGACCCTCTCAGCCCTGCAGTGAAAAACACACACCCACTTCTGTACAGTCTGGTGCTAACCCAAGACTCGTAGTGTGTCTCACTGGGCTGTGATTCGGCCGACAACAGCTGAAGTCCGTGACCCCTGGACCCCATCCATCAGCCTTTCAGCACCAGCGTTGGCCTCTGACACACAAAAAACTTCAGCCAGGGAATGAAGCATGCAGCAGGGGGATGAGCCAGCGTCACGGAGCCAGTGGAAGCGTACAAACCTGAATGTATTACGTCTGGATGCTAACAAGTATGTTTCATGTGTTTAACCCGAGCTCGGTCACTCGGAACAGCGCGGATTGTCCGCGCCATGCCTGGGCACACATGCTAACAACATGTGGAGGCTCAGCTGACTGCCTGGCAGGCGCTGAGAAGTTGGCACCTTTCTCTTCCAGATGCCAGGTGTTTTGTTTGGCAGGCAGGCGGGTGTGCTGGGGCTGAGTTAGAGTCAGGTGTATTGGGTTGCTGTGTACAGTGGGTGGGTGGGGGCAGTGGAATGATACATCATGCATCCCTGTTGGCCCAGCCACTTGGCCCGTGAACCGCGCCACCAGGATGAGGCGTAATGAGACACGCCGTAGTTTCCGTCTGAGTGTCGTCTTCGCTGGACGTGGTTGGATATCAGGTTTAAAACATGAAGATATGAACCCATATAGGGAATTTGTAGCATGTAAAAGCTAAAAATGCTACTTTGTTTTTTGATGAAGTGAATGATCGTCTATCTAATTAATACTGCAGCATTACCACCTCTTCTCCCATCTGCTGTCTGAAGCTGCGGTAATTCAGCTGTAACACTCAGAAGAAAGCAGCAGAAAACAGGCTCTACTGAGTAGAATACTTCTTTTAACCGGTAGTATTTTGTTGCAGTTGTTTAAATATAAGATTTTTCATCATTATCAAACTAAACGTAATGGAAAAAATGCAAAACTTTGACGTTTAAGAGCTCTGGATTGTTCCAAATGGACGGGGCTAACTATGATGTGGTGCCTTTGGGCATTTGTGTCTCCGGTGGTCAGTGGAGAAGGTATTGCAGGAAGCACAGTGCTGCTTCACCTCGTGGAGCTGTGATGGATGACTGCTGCTCCAAAGTGCTCATGCACTTTGATGCCTTGTGTGTGGAAACCTTTCTTGGCCAGAAAACCTCTCACTTGTGTGTTCATTAATAACAAAGCACCAAGTGCACACTGCTCTATAATGACAGGTGACTGGTTTGTTTCATGTTTTGCCCAAAACACATCTATGACTTAAACAAAAAAACATTTGCACTTTGTATTGTGCTCCGTTTGTACAAGAGAAAACAAAAAAGCAAACACTTGACCTGTAAACACTGAAGCCTCTCATAGAGTGATACAGGATGTCTCATGTTTCTTAAATGACAAAACAGTTTAAAGAGCTAAAATATGCAGAGATTCCCCATGTGTACAAATGCAATATTGGCCTGAAGGCCTGCAACCCTCCATCGTTAAAATGTGTGTAGTCATATACGTATTTGTGAGTAGGCAATATTTTCATGCAGTCATGTCATAATGATAAGAATGCAACAACAAAAAAAGGCAACCAGCAACAATCTTTGTGCAAGTCATTATTTTATAGGTTTGGAAAAGATGTGGAAGTTTGAGTGAAAAGCGTATGAAGACTACCGTGCTGGAGTAGGAACTTGTCCTAGATCTTCAGGGATTCATCCTTCCTGCAAATGAAATTCCTGGAAATGTATAGGGGAAATGTGTCCTTGCTCCCAATTTGGTAAAGCTGTGTTAATCCTTTGAAAGGTTATTGGGAGTACAGTGTTGCTGATAGTTTTGGTCCTATGACCTTCAATATTAGGTCGAAGTCACTCATCATTGAAGTTGGTCTAGACCTTGAAGGGATGCATGCTTACTGCAGATTTGATGAACCTGTCTGAAATCCTTGTAAAGTTATTGAATACAGTCTTCATCACACACAGACATTAGATTTGACTCTGTGACCTTCAATATTCGATCAAGGGGACCAATCTTTGATGCAAATGTGGTAAACCTGTGTGAAATCTATGCAAAGTCATATGGTGGTATAGTGTTATGGACAGACAGATGGATGTGCACACAGACAGCTTTCAGTGTCCCTCTGTCAAGCTGACAGGGCACCAAAAGCATTCCATAGACGTAGGTTTGGTGTTAAACTGATGAAAATTGGAGACATGATGCATGTAAAAGGCCTGCACACGTTTGCTTCTTTTCTTCTTGGATTGCATTGGCACTTTGCACGCCGGAGATAGCAAGGTGTGTGTGTGTGTGTGTGTGTGTGTGTGTGTGTGTGTGTGTGTGTGTGTGTGTGTGTGTGTGTGTGTGTGTGTGTGTGTGTGTGTGTGTGTGTGTGTGTGTGTGTGTGTGTGTGTGAGAGAGATCAAGATGAGTCAAAAATGACTGGATGAATTTCCTTCAAACTTGTTGCGAATATTACTGGGATAGATATTTACATTGAAGGCGAGGTGATTAGACTTTGGTGGTGTTTGGTTAAAAAAAAACGCTCACTGCGTTTGGGGTTGGGGAGGTTTATCCCAACAACAAAGGAGCCTAAAGCCCAATTTGAAATTTGTGGTATGTGACAGAATTCATACATGATCAAAAACACCATGACAGACATGTATGCATACTTTCACATTTACATATATTGTGGTGCGTAGCGCGTGCACGGTGCCCGTCAGCCCTCTGACGCCGTTCATTTCTTTATGGATTACATAACTTGTGAAATTATAATTCCATTTGTGCCCAAACAGGCAGTCGGCAGTGCAAATGATGGCACTTTCTCACTTGGCGTTTCCATTTTTGTTAATGCAGCTGCAACGAACAGGCAGGTCATTTGCTTTCCGTCCTCATTTTAATTTTGCAGAGATGGTCATTCCATCGTGGATTAGATATGGGTGAAGACAAAGTGGAGGCTCACTGGAAAGTCACTGTAGCAGCCAGGAGAGTAATCCATCCATGCATTCCTTCCAGAGAATGCCAAACGGCTCGCTGGAAATGAGCTGCGGGCCCAACTCCATTAGATCTCCGCTCTGTCTTTTGAAAATGCAAACCTCGTACCTCGGGGTGACTCTGCACCAACCGCCGACTTGATTAGTGTGAAGAAATGTCCTGCTTGTTAAGGCGATGCAATTAGTGTCTAAATGAGAAGCTCTCTGCAGTGAAAGCAAACTTCTCTTTGCTGCACGTGTCTGCATCTCCAATGCTTTTCTTTAAGTTGTTCACGGCAGCCTGAAGATCAGGAGCAAAGTGTCACATTTTGTCGACGTTTTTCTCCTTTTTTATTCCAAAACTGCAGCTATGCTTTGTGAGAAAAAGCATCAGACACTTGATTTCTTTGTAATATTTTATTTAGACGGTTTTCGACTCGCTGAGCTCCCTCAGCATGAGAAACACCAAACAAAGCTGTAATTGGAAGTTTCACTCAGTCCACATATTTTAACATTTGACAACCTTTGCCTTCTTTATGCCTCCTTCCTAGACATAACATTCAGACATTGGCTATCGCGCGCACACACGCAAGCACGAGTTTCCAACTGCCTGCCCTTCTCACTCCACAGCTTGACTTTGTGTCTTTCCGTCTCTCTCCACCACACTCCTCCGTCTCCTCTTTCCATTCTGTCACTCCTGTTCCTCAATTCTTCTCAGGCCAAAAATAATCTCTATGATAAGGAGGAAATGAGAGGAACATGTTTCCTAAAAATACAGCCATCGAACCACAGGTATGGAATTTTTACACATTTATATTGGAAACTACATTAATGCTATTCTTGGGCTTGTCCTGCAGGGTGTCTTACGGACGCTGTACCCAACCGCTGTGGTGAATAAGCAGCTGAGCCGGAAGGTGAGGTTCTCAATTTACAGATCGCTTTATGCTCCTATCCTCACCTATGGTCAGGAATTTTGGGTAATGACTGAAAGAAAACAATCGCGGCTACAAGCAGCAAAAAATGAGATTCCTCCGTTGGATATCTGGGCTTACACTCCTGGATAGGGTGAGAAGCTCGATTTCCAGGAGGCCGCTACTTCTTCACATCGAAAGGAGCCCGTTGAGGTGGTTGGGGTGCCTAGTGAGGATGCCCCTGGTTATCTCCCTAGGGAGGTTTTCCAGACACATCCAACTTGGAGACCCAGGACACGCTGGTGAGATCAGAGTTCCCAGCTGGCTTGGGAATGCCTTGGGATTCCCTGGGAAAAGTTATAATACTTGGCCAAAGATAGGGAAGGGCGGGTTGAGCTGCTTGCTCTGATGCCACCTTGACCCGGACCCAGATAAGCGGTTGAAAATCAATGAATGAACAAATCTATGTCCTGCAGGGGCAGAAATGTTTCATAGTGATGTAATAAGTGCACAATACTTAATATAGGAGTCCGCTGGATACTCAAGATATCTTTTAGGACTGATTAAATGAAAGCATACTATCAGCAATTACCCAGGAGTTAAGCTAAAGCTAGCTGATTATCTTCAGCCAAGCAACTGTTCTGAAGAAATGATGATTTCATGCTATTGGTGACCGTTTGACAATTTACATTCATAATTCCATGTGCACATATGATAGAAAGCGCAAAGTTACATACTCCTAGAGCTGGGGTTGGAGCTTATATTTAGCATTGGTTGTCACTGGAAGCAAAGTTCTCCTCAGTTTGCCTTTGTGTGACTTATCAGTGGAAAACTGTATTTCAACAAATCTATGAGTGACTTATTTCCCTTCATTCTTTATGAAAGCTGTTTTATAGCATTTGAGATCGATAGAAGTCTGGAAAGAACTATGGAGTCATGAAGTCAGTAGACAGGTGTTAGGCAATTTTTGTATTTTTGCAGGAGAATGAAGAGCCAAGTCTTTAGGGTCCTGTTGCTTCCTGGTGAGACCTGAACACCTCAGACTTTGGTACGAAGTCTCTTCGGAGGATCTTTACATACCGTTGGAATGTCTTTGTGTCAAGTAAGTGGTTACTTAGGGAGACTGATGAGAAGTATCATGTTTCATGTGGCATGTTTCTCCATTAATGATTCAACCCACAGTTGCCTCAGTTTTGAGGACCTCAGAGGCTGGAGGAGACCAAGAACACACCCACATGTTACCTGCCAGCAGCAGACAGATGGTTAGTTTAATGGGGATACACTGGTTGTCTACTTGGCTGGTTGCCAACCAATCAATCAATCAATCAATTTTTTTATATAGCGCCAAATCACAACAAACAGTTGTCCCAAGGCGCTTTATATTGTAAGGCAAGGCCATACAATAATTACGTAAAAACCCCAACGGTCAAAACGACCCCCTGTGAGCAAGCACTTGGCGACAGTGGGAAGGAAAAACTCCCTTTTAACAGGAAGAAACCTCGAGCAGAACCAGGCTCAGGGAGGGGCAGTCTTCTGCTGGGACTGGTTGGGGCTGAGGGAGAGAACCAGGAAAAAGACATGCTGTGGAGGGGAGCAGAGATCAATCACTAATGATTAAATGCAGAGTGGTGCATACAGAGCAAAAAGAGAAAGAAACACTCAGTGCATCATGGGAACCCCCCAGCAGTCTAAGTCTATAGCAGCATAACTAAGGGATGGTTCAGGGGCACCTGATACAGCCCTAACTATAAGCTTTAGCAAAAAGGAAAGTTTTAAGCCTAATCTTAAAAGTAGAAAGGGTGTCTGTCTCCCTGATCTGAATTGGGAGCTGGTTCCAGAGGAGAGGAGCCTGAAAGCTGAAGGCTCTGCCTCCCATTCTACTCTTACAAACCCTAGGAACTACAAGTAAGCCTGCAGTCTGAGAGCGAAGCGCTCTATTGGGGTGATATGGTACTATGAGGTCCCTAAGATAAGATGGGACCTGATTATTCAAAACTTTATAAGTAAGAAGAAGAATTTTAAATTCTATTCTAGAATTAACAGGAAGCCAATGAAGAGAGGCCAATATGGGTGAGATATGCTCTCTCCTTCTAGTCCCCGTTAGTACTCTAGCTGCAGCATTTTGAATTAACTGAAGGCTTTTCAGGGAACTTTTAGGACAACCTGATAATAATGAATTACAATAGTCCAGCCTAGAGGAAATAAATGCATGAATTAGTTTTTCAGCATCACTCTGAGACAAGACCTTTCTAATTTTAGAGATATTGCGTAAATGCAAAAAAGCAGTCCTACATATTTGTTTCATATGCGCATTGAATGACATATCCTGATCAAAAATGACTCCAAGATTTCTCACAGTATTACTAGAGGTCAGGGTAATGCCATCCAGAGTAAGGATCTGGTTAGACACCATGTTTCTAAGATTTGTGGGGCCAAGTACAATAACTTCAGTTTTATCTGAGTTTAAAAGCAGGAAATTAGAGGTCATCCATGTCTTTATGTCTGTAAGACAATCCTGCAGTTTAGCTAATTGGTGTGTGTCCTCTGGCTTCATGGATAGATAAAGCTGGTATCATCTGCGTAACAATGAAAATTTAAGCAATGCCGTCTAATAATACTGCCTACGGGAAGCATGTATAAAGTGAATAAAATTGGTCCTAGCACAGAACCTTGTGGAACTCCATAATTAACCTCAGTCTGTGAAGAAGATTCCCCATTTACATGAACAAATTGTAATCTATTAGATAAATATGATTCAAACCACCGCAGCGCAGTGCCTTAATACCTATGCATGCTCTAATCTCTGTAATAAAATTTTATGGTCAACAGTATCAAAAGCAGCACTGAGGTCTAACAGAACAAGCACAGAGATGAGTCCACTGTCTGAGGCCATAAGAAGATCATTTGTAACCTTCACTAATACTGTTTCTGTACTATGATGAATTCTAAAACCTGACTGAAACTCTTCAAATAGACCATTCCTCTGCAGATGATCAGTTAGCTGTTTTACAACTACCCTTTCAAGAATTTTTGAGAGAAAAGGAAGGTTGGAGATTGGCCTATAATTAGCTAAGATAGCTAGGTCAGTGATGGCTTTTAAGTAATGGTTTAATTACTGCCACCTTAAAAGCCTGTGGTACATAGCCAACTAATAAAGATAGATTGATCATATTTAAGATCGAAGCATTAAATAATGGTAGGGCTTCCTTGAGCAGCCTGGTAGGAATGGGGTCTAATAGACATGTTGATGGTTTGGATGAAGTAACTAATGAAAATAACTCAGACAGAACAATCGGCGAGAAAGAGTCTAACCAAATACCGGCATCACTGAAAGCAGCCAAAGATA
Organism: Thalassophryne amazonica; assembly: GCF_902500255.1. NCBI lineage: Eukaryota > Metazoa > Chordata > Actinopteri > Batrachoidiformes > Batrachoididae > Thalassophryne > Thalassophryne amazonica. The sequence continues at coordinate 158,948,938 of NC_047103.1, forward strand.
ACGATACGTCTTTGGGATGGTTATGAGTAATTTTTTCTCTAATAGTTAAAATTTTATTAGCAAAGAAAGTCATGAAGTCATTACTAGTTAAAGTTAAAGGAATACTCGGCTCAATAGAGTTCTGACTCTTTGTCAGCCTGGCTACAGTGCTGAAAAGAAACCTGGGGTTGTTCTTATTTTCTTCAATTAGTGATGAGTAGTAAGATGTCCTAGCTTTACGGAGGGCTTTTTTATAGAGCAACAGACTCTTTTTCCAGGCTAAGTGAAGATCTTCTAAATTAGTGAGACGCCATTTCCTCTCCAACTTACGGGTTATCTGCTTTAAGCTGCGAGTTTGTGAGTTATACCACAGAGTCAGGCACTTCTGATTTAAAGCTCTCTTTTTCAGAGGAGCTACAGCATCCAAAGTTGTCTTCAATGAGGATGTAAAACTATTGACGAGATACTCTATCTCACTTACAGAGTTTAGGTAGCTACTCTGCACTGTGTTGGTATATGGCATTAGAGAACATAAAGAAGGAATCATATCCTTAAACCTAGTTACAGTGCTTTCTGAAAGACTTCTAGTGTAATGAAACTTATTCCCCACTGCTGGGTAGTCCATCAGAGTAAATGTAAATGTTATTAAGAAATGATCAGACAGAAGGGAGTTTTCAGGGAATACTGTTAAGTCTTCTATTTCCATACCATAAGTCAGAACAAGATCTAAGATATGATTAAAGTGGTGGGTGGACTCATTTACATTTTGAGCAAAGCCAATTGAGTCTAATAATAGATTAAATGCAGTGTTGAGGCTGTCTTTCTCAGCATCTGTGTGGATGTTAAAATCGCCCACTATAATTATCTGAGCTAAGCACTAAGTCAGACAAAAGGTCCGAAAATTCACAGAGAAACTCACAGTAACGACCAGGTGGACGATAGATAATAACAAATAAAACTGGTTTTTGGGACATCCAGTTTGGATGGACAAGACTAAGAGTCAAGCTTTCAAATGAATTAAAGCTCTGTCTGGGTTTTTGATTAATTAATAAGCTGGAATGGAAGATTGCTGCTAATCCTCCACCTCGGCCCATGCTACGAGCATTCTGACAGTTAGTGTGACTCGGGGGTGTTGACTCATTTAAACTAACATATTCATCCTGCTGTAACCAGGTTTCTGTAAGGCAGAATAAATCAATATGTTGATCAATTATTATATCATTTACTAACAGGGACTTAGAAGAGAGAGACCTAATGTTTAATAGACCACAATTAACTGTTTTAGTCTGTGGTGCAGTTGAAGGTGCTATATTATTTTTTCTTTTTGAATTTTTATGCTTAAATAGATTTTTGCTGGTTATTGGTGGTCTGGGAGCAGGCACCGTCTCTACGGGGATGGGGTAATGAGGGGATGGCAGGGGGAGAGAAGCTGCAGAGAGGTGTGTAAGACTACAACCAGGACTCAGTGTTTCCATGGTGTGGTGAAAGCAGCACAGAACTGATAATCATACAGAATAGTAGCAACATTGTTGTGAAATGATCCATGACCTGTGTTATACCCACCTCAGGGATTGCAGGTTTGTTCACTACAAACATCAGTTTCTGCATTTTTTTTTTTTTTTTTTTTTTATGTTTGTGCTAAAAATGCTGATCCTCTGCTACGTTTTTGTTTGCTGCTTGTTTGAAAAAGGTCACCAGTGCTACATTCTGCTGAGTGAAAATCACCAACATCTTTGCGTGTGTTGGTGCCACGAGATTGAACTGAGTGTGAGAATAACATCAATGCCTTGTTCCAGTTGCCTCGGGGGTAGGACGTTTCGACTGGGAACGACATCACACCCGAGTTGAACGTGTTCCAGTTTCCACACAACACTGCAGGTCGGATGCCTCCAAGGAAGCCTTTGCTGTGTTTGCTATTACGGAGTATAGAGAGCGACAAACAAATACACTGCGCATCAAAGAGACCTCATGGAAGAGTACAGGCGGGGCAGCAAGGTCTGATAGTGTTTTAGTTCACTGCTTGGTTTGCAGCATGTGGTAGCCAGATATTCTTATTAGTAACATCTACTAGGTTATTTCATACATTAAATAGCAACGTAGACATCAGTATGACAGCACTGTGTGCACAACCTCATAAATTTAAAACAACAAAGACAAAAGTGTGACGAAAACAACAAAAACTACAGCTTTTACTTATCATCAATGCTCAGGGTGGGGCAGCACGGTGGATTAGTGGTGAGCACTGTTTCCTCACAACAACAAGGTCATGGGATCGATTCCCAGCTGTGGCCTTTCTGTGTGGAGTTTGCATGTTCTCCCTGTGTTTCTTGGATTGTCAACTCTGAGTCTGTGATGTTTGAAGTACAACTTCAGGGGATTAGATGGAACGCACCACAACGCACCCTCTAATGGTGGCGTGTGAGATTTCAGTTTTATTATAATCTGTATCTGGTTAAGTCAATGTTTAATGAAAGAGTCATGATAAATATTGGCCTGCTTTTTTTTTTTTAAATCACCTTGCTGTGATCTATTGTCACTCCCCTGCTTGTGCGCCCAGCGTGCTTTGTTCTTGTATGACCTCTTCCCTGACTTAAGCGCACATTCCTTGACACAGTCTTGTGCTCGCAGTGTTCCATCACTTTGAGAGATGCACAATCTCCTTCTATTACCAACGGAGATGAAAAACACTGACTATCCCGTTCGGAAAATAAACCGCTTCATGCACACACACACATGCATGCACGCACAGCCTGGATTTCCTCTGTAAACAGCAGATTTGTGATCTGACCACCCTCTGAGAGAGTATGTTTTTATAACGCAACTTATCTCAGCCCACCCCACATCAGAGAGTGAAGGACCAGGCGGAGCTGGGTCGGGGAATCTCTGTTCTGTTCTGCTGAATTCACAGCTCGCTCTGACACACGCGCACAGACCCATCGTGTTGCACGATTGCAGAATAAGGTTGCCATTGTGGCGTCACTGTGTGTGTGTGGGCGATCGCACACAGCTCGACCTTGTGGGAGGTGAGGGTCCGGCCACACCAAGGCCTCAGGCTGCTTTAGTTTGATAACTGACTCATGAAAGACTCGCATACACGTGTTTACAGACGCCCTGGAGGTGTGAAGGCCTGCGAGCATCCATCACGCCAAGTCACATTATATTCCTCCTTCTGAGTGGAAAATAAACAGGCCTTCTCCACACCAACCCTGCATCTGCTGACATCGGTTTAGAACCCACTACCCCGCTGTTACTGTAGTGAGAAGTAGAAGGAAGTGAACGACTATAAGGACAGAAATTCAGATGCACTACACCGCTGCCATCTTACCTGCCCTTTGACCCGGATTTTCATAAATGATGCATTTGATCACACTCACATTTGTTGTGAAAATTTCTGTTTTGTAATGGCAGATGTCTTTTTAAAACAACTCCTGATGTATATTTCTACAACACCACTGGCCCATTCATCTATGTCCGCTATCTTATATAGTTGCTGTTAGATTACAACTAAATGCCTACTGAATATTCAGGTAGCCTACAGACTGGGACGTACTAATTTTGGCCTAGTATAGTGTAAGCAACATAGTGCGAGTATTGGGATTGAACACAAGTCTGCATGTTAGTGTGTTTTGTAGGTGTGTAACAAACTACCAGTACAAACTGGAAATTGATTATAAAGTAAAAGTTACGACTACATTAATACAAGGACCCATGAGTCGATCTAAATGTACTATAAACCACTCCATAACTCAGTTTAAGCATTACGAATCGGTTGCGTTACGCTGTTACACTGCTGCTTCTGCATCTTCAAACTCTTATAAAACTTTGGCAGAGGCTCTCAAGAGAGTGGTCACATGAGTTACCTTTTTGTAGTAAAAACAAAATGTGGATGATCGTAGTAGGCGCTATAACAGTTAAATACACCTGTTTAAATTTTACATCCAGTTTAATTTAATTAGCTTATAATGCGCCAAATCACAGCAAAAGCCGTCTCAAGGCGCCTTACATAAAACAAGTCAACATAAAATTGAATAAATATTTAAAAATGAATAAAAAAAAAATTCAAATACATGAATAAAAACAGAAGTAAAAGAATAAAACAAATAAAAATAAAAAGTATCCATAAGAAAGAGAATAAAAATAGGTTTTGAGTCTTGACTTAAAAATGTCACAGACTCAGACTGCCTCACGTTCGCAGGAAGACTGTTCCACAGGGTGGGTGCACGATACGAAAAGGCTCTTTGACCTCCTGACTTCTTCTTCACCCTGGGAACACAGAGAAGTCCCGCATCCTGCGACCGCAAAGCCCGGGCCGGCACGTAGAGTTCCACCAGATCACCCAGATAAGATGGCACCAGTCCATGAACAACCTCATAAGTCAATAACAAAACCTTAAAATCTGCTCTCACAGAGACAGGGAGCCAGTGCAAAGATGCCAAAATGGGTGTGATATGTTCAGACCTTCTGCTACGTGTCAGAAGTCTGGCGGCAGCGTTCTGAACCAGCTGAAGACCCCTAATGCTGGACTGTGGTAACCCTGAAAATAAAACATTACAATAATCTAGTCTAGAAGAAACAAAAGCATGAATCAGGGTCTCAGCATCAGCCATGGACAGGATGGGGCGGATCCTCGCTATATTTCTCAGATGGAAAAAAGCAGTCCTAGTAATATCCCTGATGTGGAGGTCAAAAGACAACGTGGGATCAAAAATTACCCCAAGGTTCCTCATTGTGTCCGTATGATGTATGACACTGGAACCCAGGCTGAACACCAGCTGGTCAAACTGATGCCGATGTCTCGCTGGACCAAGAACCATCATTTCAGTCTTATCAAAGTTTAAAAGTAGGAAGTTACTAGACATCCAACTTCTCACTGATAGAAGACAGTCCTCCAGGGATTTTATGGGAGTGAGATTTCCCACAGTTATCGGCATGTACAACTGAGTATCATCAGCATAACAATGAAAGGCAATCCCAAAACTCCGCAGTTTACAATTTAATACCATCATACTGGTTCAGAAGGGAAACATTATGCTGTGCTATTTATGCTGTGCTAACAGGCTAAAAACAACTAGCTTTTTCTATGGTATGCTTTCTGCTGTTTTATGCAGCGCTGCACCCAGTGGTGTGCAAAAGTTGTGCAGAGGAAGCGCCAATGTGCTGCAGCACAGTAGTAAAACGTTTAAGAAAGTCCCTGGTTTTTCATAAAATCTCTAGCTGAAGGAAAGCAATGTCTTTTTTTTTTATCTTAATTTTTCATGAAAAATGAATGTTGGCATTGAACAAAGAATTATGTCAGATTCAAACTTTAATACCTTAAAAAAATATGTGTCATAAAAAACATGAGGTACCGTAGTTGTCTAGGTGACTTGTTTTATGTCTTTCAATGTCAGAATAGAGATGTTGAATCTTTTTATCTTGATCCATTTAAAATAGTAGCCAAAAATAAATCAGTTTTGAAGATAGAAGTTCCTGTTTGCAGAGTGTCACCTGAACGTGCCGTCAGACCACATTGGACTAATAACCAGTGAGCTAATCTTAGTCCAACAAGCATGTGTGAATGCCGTGGTACATGTCAATATCACAGGGTTGTGTTGCATCGCGCGGGGCTATTTAAAGGACAACAGAATTCACAACTTGCAGCGACTATTTTAAGCTACACGGTGACATAAGTGATGAAATTTCCTGTGCGATCAACAACCATGTTGGCAAACACGGTGGAACTTGCCTCTCTTGTGAATAACAGACACATGTGAAGCAAACCTTAGTATGCTGAGGTGTGTGACCAGATATTGCCGCACCGCCATCCTTCCATCCCTCTCTGGTGGAGGCGTATTGATGCGGCGTGAGGAGGTTAAGCTGTTGGTTTAGTGTCCTGATGGCCGTGACATTCTATAATTGACTCATCAGTGTGTGTATCAGTTAAACCTCGGCTCACCGGCTCCATGCACGCCAAGGAGTACTTGCGATTGACAAGCACTTCTAATGCGCCAGCTCTGCAATTTAGAAGAACCTGTTTTCATCCACTCAGTTGCGCTGGCAGGTACTCTTTTTGCTCAGTTTGATTTTTTTTTTTTTTTTTTTTTTGTCTCACACTTGGCATTTGGCTCACTTGTTTTGTTTACATCTGTCTGGAGCTGTGTTTCTCACTATGTTTTCCTGTCAATCTGGCTCTATCTCCATTTTCATCTTGCTCAGGTCCTACCCGAGCCAGCCTGGTCTTGGATTCACAGTGTCAGTTCGTGTTAGCGGTGTGTAGCGGTGTTAAACTTAAACCGCTCTGCACAGACCAGCTGGGGGTCTCAGTTTCGCTGGAAAGTTTGCTGCTCATGCCACAGGCATGCTGTTCTGCCTTTGGCTCAGTTTCAGCTGTCTGCTCCAGTACATGCACGCCCACATGCACACCTACTTTCTTCCCGTGTCCAGCACCCACTCACATGGACCATATGTTCAGCGTCCCCGGTGACTAGACCCCAGTGCAGGAGCATTATCTATTTAAGGCCACTAACTCTGCAGATTAGATCAAGATTCAAACCCATAATGGCTGGTCTGGCACTGCACCGTGCATGTCACATGCACAGTGGCCCTCATATGTGATTGCACATATGGTATTAATGCATTTGTCTATGCTAATCATATTTTCCCACATTTAATTTTTTTCCTGCCACAATGACAGTTGCATCATTTTTGGAAAAATCTGCACCTGCTCTGATAAAATGACGGCAGGCGAAAATGCAAAACAGATTACGGTTGCAGATAAACGTTAAGGTCCTCATTTTTTTGAGATGCATAACTTGATATTTTTCAAGTGCTGAAATCCATTTTGTGCCAACATTTGAGAAGAGGCACAAACCTTGATGTTCCATTTGAAAAGGGTAATCAAAGTTGTACCCCTGTGCGTGAAATCGCTAAGGCAGATAGGCAGAGTGCGTACGCGCAGCATCAGTAAGGATGTGCTCACCTTGCTTAGGATACAATTTCCATTGAACACAATTCATTCCCAAGTGGAAATGTCACCTTTGATCCCGATTACCTTACCTACTTTTCCCAAAATAACTGAACCTTGGCTGATCTTGTTTGCGCAGTTCTGGAGCCCACCTTCATATTTGTGCTAAATCTGACTCCAATCTGATTTTAAAATCAAATTGTTTGACTTGACCTCAATGAATTACATCCTTTGTCAGAAAACCTCTCAGTTCTGAGTTTGTCCTCTAACTAGCAAAGCACCAGGTTCCAGTGCACTGCGGCTCTTAAAGGGTGAGATACAGGAGATGGCGGATTCATTCATATCATGTTGACCCCCCCCCCCCCCAAAAAAAAAGCCATGACTAATTAGCAGGGGTGTAACAATTCACCAATGTGAATCAGAAATTAAGTAATACTGCATCGACATGCTGACTCCTGGATCAACCAGGTGTTACACTGCTAACATCTGCATCTTCAAACTCTCAAAAACTTCAAAGGTCAGTGGGAGACCCATGATGCTTGTCACAGTAGTGTTAGTGTTGCCTGTGAGGTTTTAAAAAGCAACTTCTCCAGTCATGGAAGACAGTACAGTGCATCCGGAAAGTATTCACAGTGCTTCAATTTTCCACATTTTTAATGGTCCATCATTATTTTAAAATGGACAAAATTAATTTTTTCCCCTCAAAATTGTACATACAATAAACCAAAATGACAATGTGAAAAAAAAAATTTTGTTGTTTTTTTTTAACCTTAATGCAAATTTTAAAAAACTAATAAATCACATGTACATAAGTATTCACAGCCTTTGCCATGAGGCTCAAAATTGAGCTCAGGTGCATCCTGCTTCCACTGATCATCCTTGAGATGTTTCTACAGCTTAATTGGAGTCCACCTGGGGCAAATTCAGTTGATTGGACATGATTTGGAAAGACACACACCTGTCTACATGTAAGGTCACAGTTGTCAGTGCATGTCAGAGCACAAGCCAAGCACGAAGTCAACGGAATTGTCTGTGGACCTCAGAGACAGGATTGTCTCAAAGCACAAATCTGGGGAAGGGTACAGAAACATTTCTGCTGCTTTGAAAGTCCCAATGAGCACAGTGGCCTCCATCATCCATAAATGGAAGAAGTTTGGATCCATCAGAACTCTTCCTAGAGCTGGCCGCCCGTCTAAACTGAGCGATTGGGGGAGAAGGGTCTTAGTCAGTGAGGTGACCAAAAACCAGATGATCACTCTGTCAGAGCTCCAGCATTCCTTTGTGGAGAGAGGAGAACCTTCCAGAAGGGCAGCCATCTCTGCAGCAATCTACCAATCAGGCCTGTATGGTTAAGTGGCCAGACAGAAGTCACTCCTTAGTAAAAGGCACATGGCAGCCCACCTGGAGTTTGACAAAAGGCACCTGAAGGACTCTCAGACCATGAGAAACAATATTCCCTGGTTTGACGAAACAAAGATTCAACTCTTTGGTGTGAATGCCAGGCATCATGTTTGGAGTAAACCAGGCACCATCTCTACTGTGAAGCATGGTGGTGGCAGCATCATGCTGTGAGGATGTTTTTCAGTGGCAGGAACAAGGAGACTAGTCAGGATTGAGAGAAAGATGAAAGCAGCAATGTACAGAGACATGCTGGATGAAAACCTGCTCCAGAGCGCACTTGACCTCAGACTGGGGCGACGGTTCATCTTTCAGCAGGACAATGACCCTAAGCACACAACCAAGATATCAAAGGAGGCTTCAGGGCAACTCTGTGAATGTCCTTGAGTGGCCCAGCCAGAGCCCAGACCTGAATCTGATTGAACATCTCTGGAGAGATCTGAAAATGGCTGTACACCGACACTCTCCATCCAACCTGATGGAGCTTGAGAGGTGCTGCAAAGAGGAATGGGCAGAACTGGCTAAAGATAGGTGCACCAAGCTTGTGGCATCATAATCAAGAAGATTTGAGGCTGTAATTGATGTCAAAGGTGCATCAACAAAGTACTGAGCAAAAGGTATGTAATTAAGTACATGTGATTGCTTAGTTTTTATTTTTAATACATTTGCCAAAATTTCAAAAAACTTTTTCATGTTGTCATTATGGGGAGTAGAATTTTTTGGGGAAAAATGAATTTACTCCATTTTGGAAAAAGGCTGTAACATAACAAAATCTGGAAAAGGTGAAGACCTGTGAATATTTTCTGGGTGCACTGTATACTTATTTGAACTTTACATTTGGGTCACAGTTCACAGTGGTGGAAAAAAGTGAGTAGAGGCAGAGTCAATGTCCTGCAGCACAGCAGTAAAACCCAAAGAAAGTCTGTGGTGTTTTATGAAATATGCATTTAATGGTAAACTGATGAATGAAGAAAAGGGGGTGCGATAAGGCTGGTTGATCTGGAGAGAGTAAATTACGAAGTGGAACAGATGAGTAAGGATGAAGTGAGGACAGATATTAAGAAGATGAAGAATGGAAAACCAGTCGTTCCAGCTGACATACCAGTGAAGGCATGGAAATGTTTAGGAAAGACAGCGGAGGAGTTTTTAACCAGGCTGTAAAAACCTGGAAAGTGAGAGGATGCCTGAGGAGCAGAGAAGATCAGCCACAGCATGAAGTCATGGAAAAGAGTAGTAGAAGCTAGGTTTAGAAAAGAGGTGAAGAGCTGCACGCATTAATATGGTTTTATGCCAAGAAAGAGCACTACATATGCATTATTTGCCCTGGGAGTGCAGATGGAGAAGTATAGAGAAGACCAGAAGGAGTTACATTGTGTGTTTGTGGATTTAGAGAAAGTTTATGACTGGGTGCCAAAAGGTGAGTTGTGGTATTGTATGAGGAAGTCTGTAGTGGCAGAGATGTATGTGAGGGTAATGCCAGATATGTACAAGGACAGTGTGACAGCGGTGAGATGCGCAGTAGCAAGGACAGATTCATTCAAAGTGGAGGTGGGATTATATCAAAGATCAGCTGTGGGGCATTTTTATGTTTTTTGTGTAATGTAATGCACAGGTTGATGGACAAGATCAGAAAGAGTCTCCATGGATTTCTGATGTTTGCAGATGACATTGTGATCTGTAAGAATGTGAATGAGAAGTGTTGCAGGAGTGATTTGAGATCAAAGAATACCTGGAAGAGTGAAGGGGAAAGTTACAAGATGACAGCTAGACCAGCTATATTCTATGGATTTGAGCAGCGGTGCTAACAAAAAGACAGGAAGCAGAGCTGAAGATCCTGTGATTTTCGTTTGGAGAAGAGGATGGACAGGATTAGGAATGAATATATCAGAGGGACAGCACAGGTTTTTAGACACAGTCAGACAGGAAACAGGAGGGACCCAGAGTGTGTATATAGGGAGAAAGATGCTGAGGATGGAGCCACCAGGCAGGAGGAGAAGAGGAAGGCCAAAGAGGAGGTCTATGGATGTGCTAAAGAAGGAAATGTAGTTCGTTCTTTTGACATTGAAAAAGCTGAGGACAGGGTGAGATGGACAGTGTGACGTACTGTGGCGACCTCGAACTGGAACAGCACAGAAAATAAGTAATGTTTGTCTAATTCTAGTTTATCATTTAAATGAATGCTTACATTAAACAAAGAATTGTATCAGATCAAATTAAATCACACCGAAACAAATGGCATCATAATAAAAAGTGTCTCTCCTGAATCGTATTATAGCGTGTTATAGATACATATTGGATAGTTTTATTAGAAAGAGAAGCAGAAGTACAAGCCCTTTGTGCATTGCTCCTTATTTTCCCCTCAGATTCTACATTGCATAAATAAATGTGAAGTTGGGTACGCTAGAAATGCACTTTCACTGTGTGCTGTCGACCGTGCTCAATATGTTTGCATCATTTAACACTGGCAGTAATGTCTTGGTTTTAAATGAGTGTGTTGGTTTGAAATCATTCTTTTGTTCACAAATTATTCAGAAAGATTGAGTTGTATTGCTGATTTTATATATATATATATATATATATATATATTTTTTTTTTTTTTTTTTTTTTTTTTTTTTTTTTAACTACTCTTGCATAGCACTGAAGCTGCACCACCAGCTTGTGAATATTCAGAAATGGAATCAGTCCCAGTTTGGAAATAGTATTTTTTTCCAGCCCAAAAATTATATTCAGCCCTGTTTTATTTGCTTCTGTTATATTATATATGCTGCTCTGTGGAGTGCTTGCAGTTGGGAATCTTAAAATAATGAAGCAGGCCTCTAAATAATGGAACAAAGGATGTAGTGCATCTGCAAGTGTGTTTGTGTTATGATTTCAGATATTTTCCTGTCCCATCCCGCTGCACACGTCCTTCTGAAAACACATTAATCAAACCGAGAGACATCATCGTCTCCTCTGATTTGAAAATGAGCCATCCACGGCCGCATCGGCGACATTGTCACCGTCATTGCACTTTGACAACAGCACACATGAAAACTTTAATTGCTTCCAAAATGTTTGTCAAAATGGCGTTGCTGAGATAATGGCTGGAGACAGTCTGGTCCACGCTAATGGCTCGTTTGTATTTAGAGCCTCACATCAGCAGTGAAATCGCCAAAGTCCATCAGATATTTAAGGGAGTGTAAACTCGTATAGTTTTAAATTTAGCGCATAGTGAGACATAACAGGAGGAAATTGAAAAATGGCGTATTTGATATTTTCATCACAGTATTAATATGTTTAGATGCCGGAATTTAAAATGATTTGGATTCTTCTCAGCCGACTCATGAAATTAATATTTTGACTCTAATAAAACTAATATTTTGACTATTATGACTATTATATTATGGCCGGGGGACCCTGCGTGCCCAGATGGAACTTACCCTGCGGGCTATGTTCTCGACGCCTGGGAGACGTAGCGTGTCGCATGCGCCATTCTCTGTGGAGGACGTAGAAGATTTATTTATATTTGGTTTCATAGTAGGAGGGCTGGTACTTATGGGCGTATGTGCTGCCTTGACCTACCCGAAAATTGGCAAGACGGCTGCCACCAAAACCACGACCCCTCGCTTGTCCATCATGATTAATGAGTTGGGCAAAGCGATGCATTCTCAGACTGCTTTAACCCTTGAACTCAAACACAAATTGGATAACATCTCGGAGCAAATGCGCACCTTGCAGGAGAAGGTGAAGATTTCAGAGACCGGGGAATATTCATAATTTGGGATCTGGTTTGTTCATGTGAAGCTGTAAAAGTGTTTTTCACTGCTCAACCACAAACACGGCAGGCTTATCAGCCTCTGAAGGATAAAATGCCCCATTGTTTTCCTCCAGAAGAATTTCTACGGCCTTGGGGAACATTGGCTGCCTCCTTATCTCTCTAACTGCAGTACAAGGACAGAAACTGACACATGGACAAATACTGAAGCATGCTCCACTTTCCCCCCTACCTCCCCTCCTGCCCCCATCACACACTGCTCACTCCACCCCTTCTCCCCTCCGGGGTCTGCGCAGTTTTAGCTGCGGCAGGTCCCCGTTTCCCCCAAGCTGGCACCGGCACGACTCCTGTTGCAGCGGCTACCACACACTCACAGCATCAATTCGGAAAATGGACTGTTTCAAGTTTAGTGCACATAAACAATGTCAAATGTACATGTGTTGTCTTAAATCTGATGTGTGCCATTATTACGGTAAACAAGTAATAATTGTTGATTAATTGCTGTATCTTGTCTGTGGCAATTTGAGTGTGAACGTAGTCTCGTTGTTGTTGCACTTGTAATGACAATGACAATAAAGCTCATCCATCCATCCATTTTCATCTCAAAGATAGCTTGAAGTATGTCATGTACATCCAATACTTTACAAATTTATACCAATAGCTAAGATTTATTTCTGTTTTTCAAAGGCAAATCCATTTTGCCACACTTGTAGGCATTATATTAATTTTCCGAAGTGCGTCATATTGTAAGTATAAACAGGAACGTACCAATTTTTGCAAAACTCCGTAACAAGATTTAAGGACAAGTTTTAATCTGGAAGTAATGGTGGCAGCTGCCACTTAACATGTCATGTCATCTACTTTTATTAACGTCTGCTCCACTGAAGTAAAAACTTTATTGACGAGTCTGACCCCTTTGAAAAGTGACCATATTACATGTATTTGTATTAAACTCTGCAATGTTTTTACCAACAAAACCCGGCCCTCAAGGTTAAATGCCTGCGTGACCGACCTTGAGAATTGTGTAATGTTGCAATCTTGCTTTGCATATCAAGTTTTTAAAAAATGATTGTTTGTCTGTCCGTCCGTCCCTCTGTCCAAATTTGTTTATGCCATTTCAAACACAAACAAAAATAATACAAAAAACTAAAAATTTCTAAAATTATCTTCCTTAAATACAAACTGAAAAAAAAAATCTCTAAAACTTGATATAAATTAATTAAAAATATAAAAGCCAAGATGATGGGTTGCGTAAGTAATGGAACACTTTGGTGTGATACCTGTAAATAATCAGTTTTAGTATATGGCTGTGACGCTACGCGCACTCTGATTGGCTGATTACCAGTCAGATATTTTCCCATATTGGTTCGAAAATGCAAGTCGGACATGAACGCACTCCATAAATATCTAAACGGCATCGGAAAAAACACAGATTGAAAGATTACCAGCTAACGATCAGACCATCTGTTAGCAAGTTCGTCATGGAAGTGAAGCGAACAAGTCGGATTACGAGCTGTCAGCAGCTTTCATATTCGGGCGATACTGTAAGTTTGCTTGTTTATATATAATAGCGATATAATAAACAAATTATTAACCTCACTTGCTCGGTCTGTATGGCGATATCAGACCTCCGTGTTTTTTGCATGGACCTTGCTTCGCTCAGCCCGTACTGACAACACATCAGTCTGATATTTCCCTGTACAGACCTCACGGTCGGTTAATAATCCTTTATTATTACCAGTTTTCTTCTTCAGACAAGTCAGGGGATGGATACGTGAATATTTCCAAGTCAATGAATATGTCTTGGACTTTATATACATCAGTTATGAAGAAATCTGAACAGTATGGCACTAAATGATAAATGGACTGGATTTATGTAGCGCTTTTCCATCTGCATCAGACGTTCAAACCACTTTACAAATAATGCCTCACATTCACCCCATTGTGAGGGTGCTGCCATACAAGGTAAAGTGATTTTTCCGGTCAGGCTGGGATTTGAACCGAGGATCCTCTAGTCTCAGCCCAACGCTTTAACCACGAGACCATCACCTCCCCAAAACTACAGAGACTGACATACATCCATATATATATATATATATATATATATATATATATATATATATATATATATATATATATATATATATATATATACATATATATATATTTTCATGTTTTCCAAGTTCTTAAAAAATTTGACACAATCAAGGTCATCAGCTCATATTGGTTTGTTCATTGATTATGATTGTATGATGATCAGGTTTGGCTTTACCCTCTGTTGTTGATGTACCAGGACAGACCTTCTCAGAGCTTCTATAGCCTCCAAGCTTTCAACAGTTGACCTTCTTTAAAATCTAAATGTTATGATTTGAGTGTCTCCATTCACTTGGTTTTCATATTTAGGAACCGAGGCATCATCTGACTCTTGACTGTTGGAAGTTGGAATCTCTGACATTGAGGAAAACTAGAAGTCACAGAGAAACTTCACCATCTGTCAGAATGTTCAGCTCGCTCACTCTGTTTGTCATCATCATTCTCTTGCTGTCTTTCAACCCACAATCTTTCTCTTGTGAGGTTTACGTCCATGATATTTTTGCAATATAATGGACTGCAACATTGGAAAAAAATAGATTGAAAGGGCCACATTTGATAAAAGCTCCCTCAGTATTACATTTTCGCTTTACGCCAGTTAAAGTCAAGTAGCTTGTCTGGTCAGCTGTTTTGGCTCCTTGATATTCTCTCAACAGCCTCCAGACAACATGAAATACAAAATTATCTTGAGGATGGTGGCAATAATTGTAACACTCGGTGCACTTTGCTTCAGTCCATTTACTTGCTCCAATAAAGTTGATGAAATGCACAGTTTGCACTAGATTAGACAAGCTCGAAAAGAGGCGTTACATTTGGATGGAAGCGTGGCTGCACTCGGCGTCTGCAGCAGACAACTTTGCTATCGTTTACAGCAGCTGTCAGTTACCATCCACACAAACAAATGTTGCCAGTTTCAGCCTAATTATCCCTCTACTAAAGCTGTCATAAAAAGCCTGTTATGACATGGTGGAAGCCTCTTCACAAACGTCTGTGATTGACATTTGCTAAGTCGGAAACTTGTGCCGGGCTTTTCGATGGCAGACTCTGTGAGCAGAAAAGGCGACTGTAATGTGGGACAGGAGGCAGCAGTCTGGGAAGCAGTCGTCCTTTTCGTTTCTGGGTTGCAGAATAACAAGTGAATGATTTATGAACATGAGCGGTTTCCCACTGCAGCGGCGGATTGAAGTATAATGACAATGAGCTCCAGCAGATTGTTGTGTTTACTCAGTAGGAACTCAGAAAGTGAAGTGAACCTGCACTTTAACTTCATTTGTTTGTTTGTTTGTTTTTGTCTTAGATGGATATTAAACACCTTGTAATCACAATCACCATCATTTTTCTGAGTGTGCAGGGGGTTTTCCTGTTTACCCTGGAGTAAAATAATCAACATTTGCTCATACTATAACATACGATTTAATAAAATGACATGAAACTAGCAGAGCACTGGGAGACTGCATACCTCCACTAAGGTCCAGCAATCTTCTGATTATGCCTCTGTTGGCGTTTTTCTTTATTGCTTTGTTTTTCATTGTGAGAGTTATTTTTTGATCTCTTCTCTAAAATCCTTGTATCCTAATTGCTGGCCTTTGATTCTGAAAGCTCACCTGTGTTTGGAATTACTGAATTGTGATCCTTAACTCTGTTTCTGATCATGCATCTTTGATCCTGACCTTTAATCCTGATCACCATACTTTGATCCTAATCAGTGGCCTTTGTTTCTTATCACTCATCATGATCTTGATCTTTGATCCTGACTGCAGAACTTTTATCCTGATTATTCACATTTCATCCTAACTTTAGGTCCTGATTGTAAACCTTTTATCCTAATTGTTGACTTTTGATTGTGATTTATGTAGCGCTTTTCCATCTGCATCAGACGTTCAAACCACTTTACAAATAATGCCTCACATTCACCCCATTGTGAGGGTGCTGCCATACAAGGTAAAGTGATTTTTCCGGTCAGGCTGGGATTTGAACCGAGGATCCTCTGGTCTCAGCCCAACGCTTTAACCACGAGACCATCACCTCCCCAAAACTCCTACAGAGACTGACATACATCCATATATATATATATATATATATATATTCACTCTTTTCATGTTTTCCAAGTTCTTAAAAAATGTGACACAATCAAGGTCATCAGCTCATATTGGTTTGTTCATTGATTATGATTGTATGATGATCAGGTTTGGCTTTACCCTCTGTTGTTGATGTACCAGGACAGACCTTCTCAGAGCTGACTGCAGAACTTTTATCCTGATTATTCACATTTCATCCTAACTTTAGGTCCTGATTGTAAACCTTTTATCCTAATTGTTGACTTTTGATTGTGATCAGTTATCTTTGATCTTGATGTTTAATCCTGACAGCTGAATGTTGGTACAGAGCTTTGATTTTGATCATTCTTATTTTACCCTAACTTTAATTCCTGATTGTAGACCTTTGATGATGATTGCTGACCCTTGATTCTGATCAGTCATCTTTGATGTTGATGTTGATCTTGATGTTTGATCCATACTACTTCATTTTGATCCTGATCTTTTATCCTGATCATTCCTCTTTCATCCTAACTTTAGATTGTGATTGTAGACTTTTGATCCTGTTCACTGCACTTTGATAATGATTGCTGACATTCGTTTCTAATGACTCATGATTCTGATTGCTAAACCCTTAATCCTGGTCACTCATCTTGATTACCGATCTTTCATCTTGAACCTCACCAAGGAAGTTATGGTTTCTTTGGGCCATTTGTCCATCTGTTTGCCTTGGTTTTATCCTGTAATCAGATTTGGAGTAATCAGAATCAAGGGACTGCTTTTGTCTATTAAGCCTGATTTCTGAACTAATTATCAGTCCTGAAACAAAGGAACTTCAAATCTCAAAATCAAAGGCACCCGTCGATCCAGTTCCAGAGTAAATTCAAAATTTCCTTGACCCAAGGTCTGTCAGCCCCACCAAATTTTACTGAAATACTGTCATGTTTATGAGATTACGTGCTCGCAAAGAAATTAACAAACAGCAACAAAAACATAATGTCCTTGTTGGAGCTACAGTAACAGTGTAGGGAGTTATCTTCTTTACACTGGAGTAAAATGATTGACACGCATACTTTGTCCTTTCACGTAGAATTAAATATGACATAAAATAATCACCTGTTCCAACAAGCTGTAACAGTCTGGTGAAAATGTTGTGACCAGTGTGTCATTGTGTCTTTGTAACTGCACAGAGAGAGAACTGATGTTTAAAGTGCATGGGCATAAATCTGTGAACAAAAATCATATTTTTATGTTCCGTTTTATGAACTGTATTTGCTTCTCGGGTTGTATGGTTTTAGTCTGTGAACCGGTCTCGAAATAAACACAGAGAAGCAGCATTTTATTACTGTGCACCACAGAGCATGAACAACATTTTTTATTACTTTTTTTAGTCTGTCATTAAATTCTGGATTTTTAAAAATGTACTTATTTATTTAAGGTTATTTATCTCATTCCTTTGAGTGAATATTCAGTACTCACATTATTCAGCTAGTTCCTTCCTGAACTCCAAATTTCTTTAAAAGGTGTTTGCTGTCTTTTTTAATACACTGTCATCTCCTGCTGTATTTCATATTTAATATGCGTTATGCATAACAGCTGTTTGAATTGTACGAAATTAATTTGAAAGCCCATCTTGCCTATAAATAAATGTTCATTATGCACCTGTGTGTTGTGGCTCAGCAGCTTATAGCTTTCTAAATAAAAATGTCTGGAAGCTCTTTCCATGGTAACAAATCGATTGGCAAACAGGAAGTGGCAATTTTTACGTCAAACTGAGGAAAAATTGAGTTGATGGAGAAGAAAGCTCAACAAAAAGAAGTAACTTCAACCTCAAACTCAATGTGAAAGTTTAACATTTAGTGCAAACATGAGAATTGTGTGTGTTGGACTTGTGAAGCTGGAAGCGTTCTGACAGGGAGCAGGATGTCTGATGCAACAGCATTGCAGCCATTATTAATAATGAGCGTGACACACAATGTGTCGGCTTAGACGTACAGGCAAACAAGTTTGTGATCCCCCCCCCAACAAATAAAGGGTGCTGTCATGACCTTTACTCGATACCCACCACGCTATAATGGTTCCAGCTCCGGTCATTACCTGGTTGGGAGACATATGCGTAGGTTTACAGCAGCTGCATTACAAATGTCCTCATGTTCAGTCTTTGAATGTTTTGTGTAGGGGAAACCGGGGCACGGTGAATCACAGGATACAGTGAATCAGTAGCTATATCTGCAAAACTACATATATATTTGCAGCAGTAATGCCATATTTTTATGCATAAAGACATCACTCTTTTAAATTAGTGTTTTCTTTTTGGATAAATTAAGGGTAAAACTAAGTGGCAAGTGAAGTCATTTTTTTCCTATCAAAAGTCAATTTTGTGGATGTCAGTGTCTTTGTATTTATTTTGTTGTGTGGGCCGCTGAAGAGGAGGTACTGCTGGCCCACCACCACCAGATGGCGCCCTGCTTGGAGTGTGGGCTCCCAGCACGAGAGGGCGTCGGAGCCACTGGGAGTGACAGCTGTCACGTATCACCATCACTATAAAGGTCAGACTGCAACTCCACCTCCTCGCCGAGAAATCAGCTACCATTCGAGGTAACCTTCTCTGCGGTGTTTATTATTGTAACTAAACATTGTTCTGTGTGCAGCCGTATTCCTGGAATGCTGTTGCACTCCGCGCCGCCTTCGTAAACGGACTGTCTCTGGTCCTTAAGGAGAACCTGGTGGCGAAGGACGAGCCGCGGGATTTAGACGGGCTTATCGACCTGGTAATACGGTTAGACAACCGATTAACAGAACACCGACGGGAGCGAGACAAAGGGCATGGTCAGGCACAAGCCGTCCCTCTTCCTCCCGGGTCCGAAAGGGAGCCGTCTTCCCCATGCTCCGCAGCCAGGGTACTCCACGTGACGACAGCTCCCCCTGCTGCCGTTGTTAGGGAAACGAGCAGGACCAAAATGAGATCAGATCAGAGACAAAGGAGGCTGGTCCGTGGGGAGTGTTTTCTCTGCAGCTCAACCGAGCACACGCAGAAAAACTGCCCCAAATGTTCAAAACAGCAGCACTCGTCCTTAGAGACTGGGCTAAGGGTGGGTCATAATACTCAAGTGGGGAAACCCCGACGATCTGCACGCATCCCAGTTACGATCCTGAGTGGGGATCTAACCCTTCACGCCCCAGCACTGGTGGACACGGGGTCAGAGGGAAATCTGCTGGATAGCAGATGGGCAAAGGAGGTTGGGCTCCCTCTAGTGGCCTTACCGTCACCATTGTCGGTACGGGCACTAGATGGCACCCTTCTTCCACTAATCACACATCAGACACAGCCAGTGACAATGGTTGTGTCTGGAAATCACAGGGAGGAGATTGTGTTTTATGTAACACCTTCTACCTCCCGAGTGATTTTGGGTTTTCCATGGGTGTTAAAACACAATCCCCGGATTGACTGGCCGTCTGGGGTTGTGACGCAGTGGAGTGAAACCTGCCACTGGGAGTGTTTAGGATCCTCAGTTCCACCCGGTGTGACAGTTAAGGAGGAGGTTTTAGCCCCCCCCAATCTGGCGGCGGTGCCAGCTGAGTACCATGACCTTGCTGACATCTTCAGCAAAGATCTGGCACTCACGCTGCCCCCGCACCGTCCGTACGATTGTGCCATTGATTTGATACCGGGCGCTGAGTACCCATCCAGCAGGCTGTACAACCTCTCACGTCCGGAACGCGAATCAATGGAGACCTACATCCGGGACTCGTTAGCTGTCGTGTTGATCCGGAACTCCACCTCCCCGATGGGTGCTGGTTTCTTTTTTGTGGGAAAAAAAGACGGCGGACTCCGTCCATGCATTGACTACAGAGGGCTGAACGAGATCACGGTTCGCAACCGATACCTGTTACCTCTGTTGGATTCAGTGTTCACGCCCTTGCATGGAGCCCAAATTTTCACTAAACTGGATCTTAGGAATGCTTATCACCTGGTTCGGATCCGGGAGGGAGACGAGTGGTAGACGGCATTTAACACCCCGTTAGGTCACTTTGAGTACCTGGTCATGCCGTTCGGCCTCACCAATGCGCCCGCGACGTTCCAAGCGTTGGTTAATGACGTCTTGCGGGACTTCCTGCATTGGTTTGTCTTCGTATATCTGGACGATATACTCATCTTTTCCCCGGATCCTGAGACTCATGTTCAGCATGTACGTCAGGTCCTGCAGCGGTTGTTGGAGAACTGGCTGTTTGTGAAGGGCGAGAAGTGCGAGTTCCACCGTACTTCTTTGTCCTTTCTGGGGTTTATTATCTCCTCCAACTCCGTCGCCCCTGATCTGGCCAAGGTTGCGGCGGTGAGAGATTGACCCCAACCAACAAACCGTAGGAAACTACAGCAGTTCCTCGGTTTTGCTAATTTTTACCGGAGGTTCATCAAAGGCTACAGTCAGGTAGTTAGCCCCCCTGACAGCCCTGACCTCCACAAAAGTCCCCTTCACCTGGTCGGATCGGTGCGAAGCCGCGTTTAGGGAGTTGAAACGCGGGTTCTCGACTGCGCCAGTCCTGGTGCAGCCCGATCCAAAACACCAGTTTATAGTTGAAGTGGATGCCTCTGACTCAGGGATAGGAGCCATGCTATCCCAGAGCAGGGAGTCTGACAAGGTTCTCCACCCATGTGCCTACTTTTCCCGCAGGTTGACCCCGGCTCAAAGGAACTATGATGTCGGCAATCAGGAACTTCTTGCGGTGAAGGAGGCTCTGGAGGACTGGAGACACCTGTTGGCGGGAGCTTCGGTACCATTCACGGTTTTCACAGACCATTGGAACGTGGAGTACATCCGGACCGCCAAGCGTCTGAACCCCCGGCAAGCCCGCTGGTCACTGTTCTTCGGGCGTTTTGACTTTCAGATCTCATACCGCCCCAGGACGAAGAACCAACGGTCTCACGCCCTGTCCCCGGTGCACGAGGAGGAAGTCAGGACCGAGCTGTCAGACCCTACAGAAACCATCATCCCCGAGTCCACTGTCGTGGCCACCTTCACCTGGGACGTGGAGAAGACTGTTCGGGAGGCCCTGACACGGAACCCGGACCCAGGGACTGGACAGAAGGACAAGATATACGTCCCACCAGAGGCCAGGGCTGCAGTCCTTGACTTCTGTCATGGTTCCAAGCTCTCCTGCCACCCGGGGGTGCGAAGAACCATGGCAGTGGTCCGGCAGCACTTCTGGTGGGCGTCTCTGGAAGCCGACGTTCGGGAGTACGTACAGGCCTGCGCCAGGGGCAAAGCCGACCACCACAAGACCCAAGGCCTCCTCCAGCCTCTGCCCGTGTCTCATCACCCCTGGTCTCACATCGGCCTGGACTTCGTCACGGGCCTCCTGCCGTCCCAGGGCATGACTGCCATCCTCGCGATAGTGGACCGGTTCTCCAAGGCGGCCCACTTCGTGGCCCTCCCGAAGCTCCCGACGACGGCCCAGGAGACAGCAGACCTCCTGGTCCACCACGTCGTGCGTTTGCATGGGATTCCATCGGACATTGTCTCAGATCGTGGTCCTCAGTTCTCCTCCCACGTCTGGAGGAGTTTCTGCAGGGAACTGGGGGCCACCGTAAGTCTCTCGTCTGGGTACCACCCCCAGACGAACGGGCAGGCAGAGCGGACGAACCAGGAACTGGAGCAGGCCCTCCGCTGCGTGACCTCCGCGCACCCGACGGCCTGGAGCAACCATCTGGCCTGGATCGAGTACGCTCATAATAGCCAAGTTTCATCTGCCACCGGCCTCTCCCCGTTTGAGGTATGTTTGGGGTACCAGCCCCCATTGTTTCCGCTAGTGGAGGGAGAGGTCGGGGTGCCCTCGGTCCAGGCCCATCTGAGGAGGTGCCGTCGGGTGTGGCGTACCGCCCGCTCTGCCCTGCTCAAAGCCCGGACGAGGGCTAAGGCCCATGCAGACCGCCGGCGTGCCCTGGCCCCTACGTATCAGCCCGGGCAGGTGGTTTGGCTATCTACAAAGGACATCCCCCTGCATGTGGAATCCCAGAAACTGAAGGACAGATTCATAGGACCCTTCACCATCACCAAAGTCCTCAGCCCAGCCGCAGTGAAGCTGAAGCTACCAGCTTCACTGCGGATTCATCCGGTTTTTCATGTGTCATGCCTCAAACCCTGCCATACCTCTCCGCTCTGGACCGGCGCCGCCACCTGCCCGGATCATTGACGGGGAGCCGGCTTGGACTGTACGCCGGCTCCTGGACGTCCGTCGGAAGGGCTGGGGTTCCAGTACTTAGTGGACTGGGAGGGGTATGGACCGGAAGAACGCTCCTGGGTGTAGAGGAGCTTCATCCTGGACCCGGCCCTCCTGGCCGACTTCTACACCCGGCACCCGGACAAGCCTGGTCGGGCGCCAGGAAGCACCCATTGAGGGGGGGGTCCTGTTGTGTGGGCCGCTGAAGAGGAGGTACTGCTGGCCCACCACCACCAGATGGCGCCCTGCTTGGAGTGCGGGCTCCAAGCCCGAGAGGGCGTCGGAGCCGCTGGGAGTGACAGCTGTCACTTATCAGCACCAGCTGTCACTCATCACCATCACTATAAAGGCCGGACTGCAACTCCACCTCCTCGCTGAGAAATCAGCTACCATTCGAGGTAACCTTCTCTGCTGTGTTTATTATTGTAACTAAACATTGTTCTGTGTGCAGCCGTATTCCTGGGGACTTAGTCTGAAGCTGGATTGGCGGATAGTGGGAGTGCGACGTTCTTAGCCTCTCACTCCATCCAGGGAAGAGACTAACAGGAGCTGCACAGGTGAAACTGTTTCTGGAGGTGGAGGTTCTCCCTCCCGGAGGAACTGATCAAGGGATGATTACTGGGTGTGTCTTCACACACCCGCTATTAACTGTTTCTGTTTCTGCCAGCAGTACCTGGTCTGACAGCTGGAGACGGTGGCCACCTGGGACTCGGGACTTGGCGGCTCCGGTGTTCTTCAGATCTGCTGACGGTGGAAGCTGTGTGGGATCCGGCTCTTCTCTGGACAGACGTCTTCTATCCTTGAGCCTGCCCACACGTCACCTTGTATACGATTGACTGTACTCCTTTATTGTTGTCTGTATTCCGTTGTGCAATTCACAACATTAAATTGTTACTTTTTGGCTCATCCATTGTCCGTTCATTAACGCCCCCTGTTGTGGGTCCGTGTCACTACACCTTCCCAACATATTTCTTACAACAGAGGAAAGGTGACCCAAAAAATGATTAGTTAGAAGACTACCACGTCCAACTGATGAGCATGTGTTATGTGTTCTCCAAACTAATAGCTATTTGATAACATTACTCATGTGTCACATGCACCCGGGACACAATGAATCGGGGCACAGTGAATCAGTCTAGAAAGTGATTTACTAAGCCCCAGTATCACGTGGATGACAAATATTACTTGTTGAAGCTGATACATGTATTTTTCCATGAATTATTTCTATAATTTGTGTATATAAACAACTGTTTTCACATTTGAACAAAAATGATGACATTTGTATTTATAATAGTTTCTAAAGGACTTATATCACTATATAAGACACTCACACATTATATAGCTGCTTTGCTGGATTATAGTTTGTATATGCATCAGCATATATTTAATAATTTTGAATAAATCTTTATAATCGTGTTTTTTCATTATATTCTAAGTTGATTCACTGTGCCCCGTGAATTAGTGTCCAGGGCACAGTGAATTTTAAAATTAAAATTGATTTTAAACACCTGTAAACATTACATTTGGGGAGACATAAATAACACAGCCTTATAAACAATAAGCTGTTGTATTAAATCCACAATAGAATCACCTAAACCTATGCATAATGTGTTTATGCTGACACAAAATAACATTTCTGATCCACTGTGCCCCGGCTTCCCCTATGCATGTTGCTCACAAAGCACTGATCATGTGTGGTGCATTCACACTGTGATAATTAGCTTGGCGTTGGCTGATGGAAAGTGAAAACTTGATTGTCGATCAGCACAGAGGCTAAGTGGAGATCAGTCGGGCAACACTGATGTTCATTGTGATCCCAGAAAAACTTTCAACATGCTTAAAATCTTCAATGGTCATGCTAAAATGCCTGCGAGAGTTGCACTCCGTTACTGTTATTAGTATGCCATTACCTTTTTCATTCCCCTACGCTGTCCAATGCCTGAATCTTAGTGTTGATCCAGAACACTCACAAACCCAGACACATCAATTCCTCAGTCATTTATAGAATGCTGCAGTCAGTGTGTCTGTTGATTCTGCAAAGATCACAGCATCGTCCATGAAGTCAAACTGAGTCCACCTTTGCTCACCATCAAAGCCATCTAATAAGCTTCTGGTTTCCACAACCTGATTAAGCACCTGTAGAGAACATTCTTTCAACATTCAGATGGTTAACATCTAATGCATTAGATGTTGAACTTTCAAAGAGTTGAGAGACCAAAACGTTTGAGGAAAAAATGTGACTGTATACTGAACAAGTGGAAAAGCCATGTTGGGCAAATGTGCTGTGCTTTCCCTTAAGAGGGTCTTATCATTTACTGCTAAGCCTGGCTAGTAGTAGAAAAGAAAATACACAAGAGCATACATCAAGCTTGTTACTGTGATTTTTTTTTTTTTTTTTTTTTTTTTGTGTGTGTGTGTGTAACTGCTACAATTTTCAGTGTGTTTGCATTTTGGGGTAAAAATCTGTTATTGTCAATGGATTACAGTAGCCTTCTGTTTAAATAATTGTGCATCATGTAAGTAATTTAGATAACTGTGTTCGTGTGCATTGTGCAATGTAATACTTCCTCCTATGATGGAAGTTTGAAGCCGCTGTTATCACCGGGGCAGTGGCTGTGGCATTGTTATGATTTTGAAACACTTGATACTGATGTGGTTGGAAACTTTGTTCACAAAGGGTAACTTCATTCGATTCCTTCAACAAGATGGCACTCTAGTCTTTTTTGCATCTCTCTGGTAAGTAACCAGCCGAGTTCAGTAGTTGGCGCAATGACGTGTAAAGACACTAGCTGTGTCTCAATTCGAATACTGCATTCACTGGCTGCGTGTGTCATATTAGCGCTAGAAGGGTGTTTTGTGTGGAATGTAGCCAACTAATGCGACCTTCTCTCCCCCAAATACGACGGACACAACAGGTGCATACCATGTGGCCCAAACAATCCCAAGAGTCACTGCATGATTCCCCCTGCCCCCAACCTCAGCGAAAAGAGTTGATAAATTTAAACAACAAAAGCACAATTTCAGGCTCTGTGTGTCCAATTACAAAAACTAATATTCATAAGTAAGGTATAAGTACTTAAAAGTTGCTACTAAAATACAGGTTACACCCACTATCTTATTGTGTGCAGCCATCAAGGTTGCTAGGCAACAGAGGGCCAGGACAAGCTAACAACACAATTGTAAAATGCTCTGTGGGCTATAGACAGTCTCGTTTCAGAATGGTTGGTTCGGCCTCCACAATCTCAGAAGGCTAGATCATTGTAGAACACAGCCTGTGAAGGATGTGGGCTCTAAACTGAGACACAGCGCATGTGTAATTGTTCAACTTCTTAAACAAGATGGCGGCCAAGCTAATTGTGACTTGCTGGTTCAGTGAACAACGATGTCCAAGCAAGTCTTTTTATTTTCTATCTCCATGGTCATAACTAGTCATGTTTCAATGTTAGTCAGTGTTTATTAGAAGCTCTAGTGCCTTTCTTCCCTGATTTTGAGTCTTTTATTCCCCATCATACGTTAAGACTGTTCTCTGTTTACGAGTCGATCTGCTCCTCATTTATCTTTGACAACACTGATAATTCCCCATTCAGACCCCCACTGCTAAATGTACTCAAACATTTACAGATACAAGCGCACAAACCTGCACACACCAATTCTATCATGCACGGAAACAGACACACAAACTAGGTGCCAACATCACCATGGCAACTCCAATCAGCAAATCCTCCATTTCCCCCATTACAGCAGAGATATGAAAAGATGTTTCTCCTATTTTCACCCCTTCTTCACTCTTTTGTTCCTGCTTTTTCTTTGTTTCTTATCAATCACTGTTAATTCTTCTTTATTCCAGGCAAACAAACTCTCCTTCCCACCCAGCAGTACAAATCATCACCATAAATTTTGGAAAATTTCTGGTTCATTTTTTTGGGAAAAACCTTGGGTCAGTCTTCTCGTTGGAGCAGAGCTGCAGGGTGTCACAGTGAGCCGTCCTTCAGCTCAAGCCCAACTTCTGGCAAGCATCCACTGTGCATCAGTGCCCTTGAGCAAAACACCGGCTCTCTGCTGTAGCGTACGGCCTCCAACACGGAGTTGCACCGGTGAAGAAAAGATTATTTTCCATCAAGGTCTGCCAATGTCCTGAATCCAATAGTTATTAGTCTTCATTCTGTGTGAAGCACAACTCCAATACATAATATTTGTGTTGTAAAATTGTAAAGTCCATAGACTGAATATTAATATATATTGCACATATGACGTCACCTGTAGGTTTTCACGGTGGCTCATGGCCCCACTGTTGCCTCACAGCAAGAAGGTCCTGGGATCACTTCCTGTCTGATCCTTTCTGTGTGGAGTTCGCATGTTCTTGCCATGTCTGTGTGGGTTTCCTCCGGGCACTCTGGTTTCCTCCCACTATCAAAAACATGCTTATTTAGGATATGCTTCTTTCTCTTCCCCTATCCAAAGCAGTGCTTCTACAGCTGGAGTTCGTCCCTGGGTGCTGGTGTCACCGACCGAACGGTCCCCCTAAAAATCAGTCCCCCCGATGACACGGTTCACGGATTAAAACCTCATTTCTGCTTCAAACTGCACTCCAGTCATCATCTATCTCAGCTACAGATATCTGAAGCTTTTGTACAACAATTATTTCCACGTAAATTCAGCATTATTTCATCATAAAAGGCGGCAGAAGCGATCAGAGCAACGCGGCTAAACGAGCTGTTAGCTGATGCGTTCACTGTGCGTCGGACATTTCAAAACGTCACAGAATTTTGCCTTGTTTCTTCTTAAAACAGCCTCATTTCTGCTTAAAATTGACTTTAAAATAATTTAAGAGGTTTTACCTTTATCATCTGATGGTTAATAATCCCATTAATCCTTTTGATTGCTTTGGGTGAAGAGACTCCGTCTCTTTTTTTTCTGCATTTATGAATACTGAATTTGCCAAACAATATTGAAAGGTTGATAATGTATTCCTAATCTGCAGTTGTTGTTTTTTTTTCCTTTTTATATAGACGAGAGAAAAAGCATAACAAGAGGCACAGACAGACAAGCGATATGACTAACATACAACATGGCTAACAAAAGGCCATCATTAAACAGTTAACGTAACAAGAAACACAGACATCAGCATGGACAAAGACTGACCCGAGGAGTACGAGGGGATTTATTGTAAACTGTAGTTCTTTACTGGGTTTATTGTCTTTATTGCTTTTTTGTTTGATATGTTATTTAAAGTTTTAAGGTAGGTGTTGATGAGAAGGTGTTTGGATTGACATGCCGCTGTGGTCTGAGATGACGCATGCGCAGATACAAAAGGCGGACAGATTTTTAGGGGCGGACCGTTTGGTCTGCTGCACCGTACTGTGGCTGCACACTGCTCCTAGTGGTTGGATTTGGTCTAACTGTAACTAGGATGGTGTGTATTCTTGTATGTATAATGACAACAAGGGCCCTTTTGTTCCTTCTTCTTCTTCTTCTTCTCTGTAATATCACACAAATTACTCAGGTTGGAGTGACTGTGTTTAAATAATCCCTCACACACTGCCCGTCTTTTTTCCTTGTTAATGATAAAACATTTGGTTTGTCCTTGTCACCGCGAAAAGTGGTAAAAGTAGAAAGTTATTAACTCCTGATGGCATCTGTCCATTGGCCTCATGGAAAAGAATGGAACATCTGGTTTGCCATCTGGTGCTTATAGCCAACATGTGAATGCCACATTAAACATTGCAGATCAGATTCTTATCCAACAACACAGACCGGGAATCAAACCAAGGTCTACATATTGGTTACTCAACTCCTTAACCCAGTGATCTGGGTGCTCTACAGTGTTGTAACTGCAGCTCCTCCTCAACCGGATGGCAGATTTCAGAGAAATGTCACACAGTGGTAGTGCACCATGTGAAGATGTGTGTAAGTAAGTCCCTTCGGCTGCTCCCTTGTTTGCACTCGGGGTCGCCACAGCAAATCCAAGGTGGATCTGCATGTTGATTTGGCACAGGTTTTACGCCGGATGCCCTTCCTGACGCAACTCCACATTACATGGAGAAATGTGGCAGGGGTGGGATTTGAACCCAGAACCTTCCAAACTGAAACCAAGCGCATTAACCACTTGGCCACCACCCCTGCACCATGTGAAGATGTGTGTAAAGGAACATAATCCTGGTCCGGTGTGGGTGGACACCCTTCTAATGTAAAGGTGTCATTGCCACAGGGACACGGCAACACACAATCGAGCTTCTCAACCTGAATCTTAATGAGCTACAACATGATGTTGAGGAGATGGTACGTTCCTGATCCACCTCCTCCTCCTCACCTGGTCCTGCTCCTCCTCCTCTCCTGTCAGGCTGTTGAAAAACCCATTTAGGGTCAATTTACATCAAAGGGCCTCTTACACACTTAATGGTGCTGCTGTTGTTCGCTCTTCAAAAGAGAAAGAGGTCATGGGAGGAGAACCAAACAGAAAGGGAAAGGAACATTTTGTTATATTTTTAGAATTAAAAATCACATTTTTTTCATAACTCAGCAAAAAGTAAACTTTGAGTTAATTGGTTGTCACATTCTCTGTTTGCAAACAAAATCGACTTTTCCTTCTTTCCTTCTTTCTTTCTTTCTTTAGAATGTTCTACTGAACAGCAGCAGGCTCTTCTCTGGGCTTTCAAACCTCACAAACACACACTGCGAAACCAACAAGTCTCTCAAGAGTCACAACTTTGATGCGGAATTCATCTCAAGAATCTCAAGTGAGCGCTGACACATATCACTGGAATTACTTAGAAGCTTTTCAGTCATGTGTTAAAGCAACACAGCCGTCAGATGCAAAACAAGTGGTTTAAAATCACCAATATTCAAATTGGACACCCATTTGAAGTGTTTTAATCCACTGACTACTGGGGAAGAACCATAAATTGTGTGTGTGTGTGTGTGTGTATGTGTGTGTGTGTGTGTGTGTACAGTGCATCTGGAAAGTATTCACAGTGCTTCACTTTTTCCACATTTTTTTATGCTACAGCCTTATTCCAAAATGGATTAAATTTATTTTTCAAACTTCTACACACAATACCCTATAATGACAATGTGATAAAAGTTTTTTTTTTGTTTGTTTTTTTTTTGCAAATTGATTAAAAAAAATTTTTTAAAAGTAAAACAACTAAGAAATCACATGCACATAAGTTGAGCTCAGGTGCATCCTGTTTTCACTGATCCTCGAGATGTTTCTACAGCTTAACTGGAGTCCACCTGAGGTCAATTCAGTTTACTAGACATGATTTGGAAAAGCACACACCTGTCTACATATAAGGTCCCACCGTTGTCAGTGCATGTCAGAGCACAAACCATGCATGAAGTCAAAGGAATTGTCTGTAGACTTCTGAGACGGGATTGTCTGGAGGCACAAATCTGGGGAAGGGAACAGAAACATTTCTGCTGCTTTGAAGGTCCCAATGAGCACAGTGGCCTCCATCATCCGTAAACGGAAGACGTTCAGATTCATCAGCACTCTTCGTAGAGCTGGCCGCCTGTCTAAACTGAGCGATCAGGGGAGAAGAGCCTTAGTCAGGGAGGTAACCAAGAACCCGATGATGACTCTGTCAGAGCTCCAGCATTCCTCTGTACATCTCTACAGCAATACATCAATCAGGCTGTATCGTAGAGTGGCCAGATGGAAGCCACTCCTTAGTAAAAAGCACATGGCAGCCCACCTGGAGTTTGTCAAAAGATACCCGAAGGACTCTCAGACCATGAGAAATAAAATTCTCTGGTCTGATGAGACAAAGGTAGAACTCTTTGGTGTGAATGCCTGGCATTATGTTTAGAGGGAACCAGGCACCATCCCTACAGTGAAGCATGGTGGTGGCAGCATCATGCTGTGAGATGAATGTACAGAGACATCCTGGATGAAAACCTGCTCCAGAGCACACTTTATCCCAGACTGGGGCGACTGTTCATCTTTCAACAGGTCAATGACCCTAAGCACATAGACAAGATATCAAAGGAGTGGTTTCAAGACAACTCTGTGAATGTTCTTGAGTGGCCCAGCCAGAGCCCAGACCTGAATCTGATTGAACATCTCTGGACAGATTTGAAAATGGCTGTACACCGACGCTTCCCATCCAACCTGATGGAGTTTGAAAGGTGCTGCAAAGAGGAATGGACAAAACTGCCCACAGATAGGTGCACCAAGCTTCTGGCATCATATTCAAGAAAACGTGAGGCTGTAATTGCTGCCAAAGGTGCATCACCAAAGTATTGAGCAACAGGTCTATAAGGTCTCTTTGGTGAACCAAATATTTTTTGTAGCACTCTGTACTCCAAAATCTTGGAGGAATCTGGCTTATTTTCCAAGTTACTGGACTGTGTGGAAAATGAAACGCGTTTACCTCAGGGTGACGTCATTCCCTGTTACACACCAGATTGTGTGCCAGTGTGGGGATGAAATTTGTGCGTCAGGGTGTTGGTCTGTTTGTACAAGCCATCTTAGATATTTGTAATAAATACTCAGAAAAGACCAACACGGTCAAGTCTACAGCAGCTGGTGGTTACTCAGGAACCTGGATAGAAAAGAGGAACTTCCGATATTGATGTGCTGCTCTGAGTTACACAAAGTGGCATTAAGGGACCTGTTTAAACCAGTGAATAGGATTAAATAACCAGTGCTTTTGATGCCATGTCTTTGTCTCACAGAAATGGGTGAGGGGTTTGGGAGTGTTTAACATGCAAATAGTTTTAAGAAGTCTCACCACAGCAGGGATTCAAGACCACCCGTGCCCAAGAAGAAATAAGTGGCTCTGCAGTGTGAGATGTTCGTGTTGATTTTGTACTGTTACATAATTATATACAGAGTGCAGGGGTGGTGGCCACGTGGCTCGTGCACTTTCACATTACCTGCCTGTGCCATTGGACAAGATCCTTTTTCTGCATAGTGCCAGTCCATCCAGCTGTAAATGGGTACTCGTCTTGGCTGGGGACATGATCTATGTTGGGCTGGCATCTTGTGCAGGGGGATAAGCACCAGGCCCAATGGCCTTCAGGGCCTATATAGGACATAATAGCATAAAAAACCAATGTCTGCTGTCCAGCAGGTGGTGCCAATTTCTGCTCTGCACAGGACAGCTTGATCTATAGCAGTCTGTACCTGCACACCTCTGGCTACCCAAATCTCAATTCCTCAGGAGGAATTACCTGTGTAGAGCATGCAAAGTTAGCTTTGTGGCACTAATAAAAGACTTAGACTCGTTTTTATTGTCACTCAGTAAAAAACATCACAGATGCTGTCAAAGAATGAAATATTGATGCACTGCATGAATGAATAAAAATACAGAATAAAAGTCCAATGTGTGTGACAGTGATAAAATTAGGTTTAAAAAAAATATTGATAACTGTCTCTGTATCTGTATATACACAGAATACGATAAATAAATAAAGGACACAGGATATTGCACATATGAAGATGGTACAAGGATAAAGTTGCTACCAGATGCTACAGTGTATTCTATATCCTACATTCAACGTTGCACAGTTCTTTCTGTTGTTTTGTATTTAACTGTCTTATGGTGGTTGGGTAAAAGCCGTCCCTGAATCTGTATGTTTTGCACCTCAGGCTGTGTTTGGGCAGGAGGGAAAACAGCTTGTTAAAGGAATGTATGAAGTGTCTTGTCCTGGACAAGCAGTGCTGTTCTGCCAGTTCACCAATGGTTGGCAGCCTGGCCCCAATCATTTTCTCTGCTGCCCTCACAACCCTCTGTCATGCCTTCCTCTCTGCAAGGCTGCTAATTTATACATCATCTTATCTTAAATTAGTGATACTGTTAGTCTATATGAATGAATTTAGAATTATATTAAAATTCAAATTCTGTTTCTTGTCTGACACCCAGTAGTGCCGTCCCTTCTCTAAAACTACATCAAACATTTCGTTACTTTGCTGGTTGTGTTGTTGCACTGCACCCACTTAATTGTAGCTGAATTATAGCAATAAAGCCAATGCACACTAATAAACACTAATATTTCCAGACAGCCACGACTAGGCTGTGTATCAAACACTTCAGACAGAAATTTAAAATACACAGCACCAAAAGTCTTCGTATCTAGGTCAGAATCAAAGCATGAGTCAAGACCTGTTTGGCAGTGACAGCAGTCCCATGTTTCATTCATCATCATGGCGGTAAACCCCTGACAGTTCCGCCTGCCTGTAATTAAAACCATGTAACCACAGAATGCACAGAACCGTTCCTCATTCAGTCTGCAGCATCATGTCCTCCTTCTATATGGTTTGTTGCCGTTTTAAGAGATATGAAGTGGGAGACTCATTAGTATTAGTATTAACCCCGATGTGTGTGATGAATTAGAAACATAAACCTGGGGAGGAAAAATCTCACATATTTTTTAAAGTCCTCTATGGGCCCCAAGGCCTGTTGGTGCTGGTGTATATCTCTGGATTCCACAGGATGTAGCGGATGAGAGTGTGTATGACTCCATCTGGATGGGATGCTATAGAAATTCTATCACCGAACTGATGATTGATACATTAAATATGCAGGGAGGAGACTTGAGGGGGGCATAGGAATGAATGCTCCTGCATTTTGCTCATATTTAAGATGCTGCAATGTGGGCAGTCAAAGGGATCTTGTCATTTGGACTAACCAATCCAGTCAAGAGGGAATGTCCTCCAGCATTTTGCTCATTCGCGCTCGCTGAGTGGCATAACCACAGTGTCATTCTGTCATAAAACCATCGTAAATGTAACATAAATCACTTTGTGTGTAGTGTCAAGTCTACAACCAGGGCTGTCAGATCTGTAGAACTCCAAATATACTCCCACATACACGGCTTTTAAAGCTCAGCAGCTTTACTATCACCAAACCAGCGCGCCCAAAAATTCTGCTCACTGGATGTGTGGCTTTGAGCAGTTACTTGGTAAACCACGTGGGCAGGTGGCGGTACAGTAATCATGACAACAACAGGGGTCAGGGTCAGGCGGTCCTGTGTTTAACCATCAGGAGCCCGGTCACTCTGCCTCTAGCTGTGGCCTGTAATGAAGTAACACCATTTGATTTAACCTCTGTCCCAGCAGCAACTGTCCTCAAACGTAAAAAGGAAACAAATCTGCAAACTTAGCGCGACATGGGCATGTGGAGAAACGGCTCCGCTGACAAACTTGTTTGTTGTGTTTGCCTGCTGAGCCATAAATCGTCATCTATCTTAACTTTGGTGGATCTCAGCTTCACCTGAGGTCGGGGCATCTCACTATCTCTCTCTTATCGCTTTCTAAATTAGAGACAGCCGGGGCCACCTGGGGGGGCTACGAGCGGGAACGCATACCAAACATGCCAGTGTCACCTTCCTGAACGTGTCGGAATGGGCTCTGAATGCGCCTCAGCCGAGCTTGATAAACACTGACAGTTGAGGCGAGGTATTTGCATGACTGACGGTTATTGACTCGGCGGTACGGTGATTTGTTTCTGCGCTGCAGCACAATTGATTAGCCATAAGGAAACTCGGGAGACCTTATTGGATTACTATTCAGAAAGATTGAGTGTCAGTCTCCATCGGGCTCCATATCTCATCCATCTCTCGTGCCGTCTTTCTGCCTCTTCAGAATATATTAGACATTTTCAATAATAGCAGGCTGATATGGAGGCGTCGCCCGGCCTCCATTTGATATTCTATATCCATGGCTAAATAATGACTGATCCTTGGACTTGTCACCTGTCGGCCCATTTCTTCGTTTCCCCTCCACGTGTCAAAGCTGTCTGCAGCAGAGCTGGTTTCACTGAAAAAGTCCTGGAACATCACGTCCCAAGGAAACCACGATGTTGTCCATATGGCAGGTACTGGTGCAGATCAAGGTCAATCAGTGGCAAATGGATACACAATGAAGAAAATGTCATCTAAATGTGTGTTTGCGTTGGGAGTGGAGGGGGATTCACTTACACGACCGCCACAGATGTTGCTTTTGTGGTCAGCATGCTGTAAGTTAATTAGTTTTTACTATAGGGGCCCAAGTGCTTAACCGCCTCCAACATATGCACTTACAAATAATATTGATAAGATTACTATGGTAATGTGAAAGGCTGCGGCTAAAGTACATTAAACGAGTCGCCTTTCCCAGAGATCTTCACTTTGTTTCATTTTGTATTATGAGCCATCTTGTCCAAAGTGCCTTCCTCTCCTGATCTGTCTTCCATTTTCTGTACCTCTTCATAGTTTCCATCATCATTTGCACCATTCACCTCCTCTTTCTACCCCATTTGGCTCTGCTACAAACATACCCAGAAGAAATATGAAAAAATGGGAAGTGTTGACTATACATCCCTACAAATGTTTTAAATAATGTCATTTTCATGATTATATGCTTATAATATGAAGTGGAGTGTTTTTTCATTTATGATTCACAGGATCAAAGCACGCAAGATCAACAACCAGAAACCTGATCAAAGCTGAACGATCAGGATCAGAGGTCAGTAATGAGAATCAGTTTTCCGATCAGAACCAAGGGTCAGTTGAGTAATCAGACGCTAATGGATAAAATGCCAATGGTCATGCTCAAATGTCAGTAACACAGTGAAAGTGCAGTGGTGAGGATCACACATCGGACAGGATCAAAGATCATGCGCATGATCAGATATTAGTAATCATGATCAAAGATGGGTGATCAGATGTAACAGTAAGAATCAGGATCACAGCTCAATAATAAGCAACAAAGGTGAGCAATTATGATCAAAGTCATGATAGGGATCAAAGACCAGTGTTCAGGAATCCATGACTGTGTAGCCACAGGTGTTCCAGTAAATGATCTGGGTTTGGTGAACAAATATATATTTTCGGAAAGAGATGGAGTAAGGATTGGAATTTTATTGGGGTCTTAAGGAGAACTGTGAAGATTTTGCAGAGGTATGCACTCTATCAAGTGCCCTTCCCGTTCTAAATTTTAAAATTACCACTTGTGAATTTGCAAATGTACCTTCATTGACCTCATATCTCCTCTGTAGCCCGGTTCAGACGTACCAGCAGTCACATGGCATCCTTTTGCGCTTAAACTGTGCATTAACTTCCTCTCTTTCTTTCTGTTACCTCAAATTTCTTTATTTCCTTTGTTCTATTTGCAACTGCATGACTTCACCATGATTTTAAAACAGGAATGAATGCAGAATGTTATAGAGCACAGTCATGTGTTTTCCATATGTCTCCTTGAACATTTCAACTTTGTCTTCACAAAACATGAAGTAGAAAATGCACATAAGTAAATGGACTGCATTTATATTGCGCTTTTCCATGTGCATCAGACGCTCAAAACACTTTACAAATTATGCCTCACATTCACCCCGATGTCAGGGTGCTGCCATACAAGGCGCTCACTACACACCGGGAGCAATATGGGATTAAAGGCCTTGCCCAAGGGCCCTTAGTGATTTTCCAGTCAGGCTGGGATTTGAACCGATGATCTTCTGGTCTCAAGCCCAATGCCTTAATCGCTAGACATCACCTCAAAGGTTTTGAATCAGTTATGACAGTCAAATTCCTGGTTTTGAAATTATTATTGTTATTCTAAAACACAACTGAAGAGTTTGTCATATTCCCTTTTGTACTATAAATTGTAGCACATTTTCTTTTTCTGTAGTTGCACTTTGTGTGAAAGGAATACAAAATATAACACAACTGAATTTCATCATATCAGGAGAAAAATGTGAGTTTTAAAGGTGTTGTCCCTTTTGAATTTTTTAATATTTTAGTAATAAGGGTTTTCCTTGTCACCATTGTAATTTTGTTGCTTAGTATTCAAATAAATGATTCCCAGTTTTATATAGCTAATATATCAAATGGTCTGGAAAGAACTTAGAATTTTGACCCACATGGGTTAAAATGCATCGGCAAGACACCATGACACACTGGTAGTAATGTCATAGTTAACATGCAGGGTATCTCTAACCCTTGAATGGCACGCTGGAACTGCAGCGAGGGTTCGAGGGCACTGCTACGCTACTTATGCTAGTGTGTAAGAAACAGTACAGTGTCAGCTGCAACTGAAAGTGCCAATAAAAACAATGTAAAACTGAAGGCAAAAGGAAGTGATGGACAGTTATTAAATAAACATAGATGAATAGATAGAAATCAGGATAAATGCTTGACATATTTCACGCAAACATTTTTTCCAGATATGTGCTGGACAGGTGAGGCAACACTCACACACGTCTGCTGGGTCAGCTGTCAATACTAACGTTAGTTACACATGCAGTGTTTTGGTGTAGTCTGCCAAAATGAGTGAGGAGAGACAAATGTTTTGTCAGGGCTTTATTAGATTTATTATTTTTCCTAATAAGCAAATTAGGCATTACTAGTAGTATGCATGAACAAACTCTGTACCATCAATTCTGCTCTGTATGCAAACGCAATAAGTTCCTCTTTGCGTTTCCCGTAAACACGGAGACCTCGGCGCTTCCAAAAAAGTTTAAATTCATTGACTTTCCACTTTTTTGAAGTGATCTAGACTGCACTGATCGCTCACATTTACACTGCATTCTGCCGTCTTTACCATGTTTACACAAGTTTGGTTGGTAGCCAATGTTTCATCCTATCCCACAATGCACTGCACAGCCGAAATGCACAACTCGCTTACTGTAAATCGGTAATTCCAAATTACTACTTTCCATCAGATGCGGCATGAATTTTGATCCTTGCACGTGCACGCACTTCTTCCTTCATGTCAGTGGAGTGAAATCACTTTGCCGTGGAATTCTTTTCAAAAGAAATACTTTTCCCAGCGAAGAAATTAGCTGGAATTTTACCACACAGTTAAAGGTACTTTGTAATATTAGATTTCAAGACCAGGTCAATTTTGCCGAAAATCAAAAAACACCTTTTTTTAATGTCATACCAAATGATTGTTGCCTTGTAGTGTGCAGCTGTTCTGCCCTCCCAAAACCCAGTGTGGACAAGTGCTCAGACAATCACATTCTAGTGTTAAACAAAAGCTGAGCTGCTCGCCATGCAACACTTTCTTTTTTTTTTGCACCCCCACCCCCAACAAAACCTCTCATTAGCATTTGTCCACTTGTTTTTCCTCCACAGTTTGTCAAGTGCTGATCTTTCTTTCAGCTCCGGAGCGATTCCAGGCCCCGCAGAGTAAACATGGTGTGAAGAATGGTCCCCTTGTTGTTTTCTTTTAAATTAATACCTCCTCCTGCAGCATTTATTCCCTCCACGATGGCGAACACTGCAATCCTACCACCACCCGTGTGATTGGGTGACACGGGCATAACCTGTCACACGCGCAGTCAGGCTGAGCAGCACATCCACAATTACTGTTTCTCCACCGTTACTTGAAACGCTGTGCATCAGGTATTGTTTTGGGAAAAATTTTCGTTTTGGCCTCCAGACTGAAGAGAAGAGTGGAGGGGGTTTGGGGTGGGGTGGTGGGGGTGAAGGTCACTTTGATGTGACTATAAAGATGCTCAGCAGTCCGGTGGAAAGAGATGAAAGAGACAGCAGAAGTAAAGTACATCCTGGCAGAAAAGCAAAAGAAGCACGGATACATTTTAAGCCTCTCCTCTGCACCGTAATGACGCTGCGTTGTAAATACGACACAAAATCAAACAGGCATCTTGCAATTAAAGTGGGCAAACAACAATTTTTGACAGCTGCGGTGGAGACAGACATGCACGTGAGACCGACACAGCTTCACTTCTGAATCAAAACCAGCAGGTTAAAAAAATTCTCATTCATCAAAATGGGGCATTTGGCAAATGCTGATCATCCACTGTGACTCACTTAACTGAATGATTCATAGATTCACTCTTATTTTAATGTGCACCATAAGATACTTCAATATTGCCACAGTTAAGCAGATGAAATGTATCTGATAGCTGTCATAACTGCAGGATGTCTGCATTTTAATCTTAATATCTTAATGATTTTTAATGTATGCATAATCAGCTTTAGGTCTTCTTATGTTTTCCACTGTGCTCTTAAATATTGCTTGCAGCCCTGATTTCTCTCAGCCTCTGCTTGATGCTGTTGCCTGCCCCCTTTAGGCTCAGATGGGTACTGCAGAAGAATCATCCTGTACCTCCATCCTGGATGGGTGATAGTCTGATATTTGGAGTTTTAATGCTTGCAACAAAAATGAGGATTATGCAATCACGTATCTAATGGAATTTCTTCTTCTTTATCTCCCTACAGTTCACACTGGTGGCAGTTTCTCTGTCTGGTGTGCAGCTGAAATTGTTCCCGACTGGGCTGTTTTGGATTCTGATGGTAGCACGTACAGAAGCTTATATGCAGCCACAGGAAGAAGAGGAGGAGGAGGAGGAGGAGGAGGAGTGGTAAGACAGCAGACAGACACCAGATGTTTCTATACAATCCAAGCAGTCAGCACAGCAGAAGGCAGATTAGTGTGTGTGTGTGTGTGTGTGTGTGTGTGTGTGTGTGTGTGTGTGTGTGTGTGTGTGTGTGTGTGTGTGTGTGTGTGTGTGTGTGTGTGTGTGTGTGTGTGTGTGTGTGTGTGTGTGTGTGTGTGTGTGTGTGTGTAATTACTACCCGAGCTAGGGCATGCTTGTATCATGGGTGGCCCGTCAGGAATTTGGTGGTGGCAGCAGGAGATGGGAGAAATGTGAGGTTTATGCCTCCTGGTGAATTTGGGAAATCCGTCTCACTGGAGGAATCAGTGTGCAAATATTTGGAAATAACGCCGGGCAGTGCATGCACGAGCACAGATGTGCTTCCAAGATAAAGATCAGATAAAACTATAATGATGCTGATGGGAAATTGGGTCTTCTGTGGCAGAACCAAAGAACAAGATTAAAAAATTAACACAAGATTTTGAAGTTGGGCTCCAGAATGTTTTTCAAAATATCTGACATCCTTTTCATCCATTTTTATGTCTGCTAAAGAGGTTTAGTTTTCACTCACATCTGTTTGTTTGTTTATTTGATTGTTGACAGAATAATGCAAAAATTAACAATTTGATTTTAATGAAACTTGTTTGAGAGGTGGGACATGGGCCAAAGAAGAACCAATTGCATTGTAGTGCAGATCTGGATTGATGAGTGGTCCAAAAGACAGCAGTCATCATCACAGGTCAGCCATCACAATCAAAGGTCAGCAAACAGGATCAAAGATCAGGTTCAATGGTTATGATCAAAGAACGGAAATACAGATCATAATTCAGGAACATTCAATTCAATGCACAGCACTTATTTCAAAGGGCCATTCCAAATAAGGTCTAAACCAGAGGTGGGCATGAAGGGCAAAGGCAGTGCAGGTTTTCGGCAGGATTTTAAATTGAGGGAAGGAGCTCAGTAAAACCACCCACTGAGGTGATTGGTTGCAAAGAAACCCTGCACCATTTTGGTCCTTCATGACACAGTCACCCACTCATGGCCTAGACCAGGGGTCTCAAACCGGTTCCAGAAAGAGCCGAGAGGGTGCAGGCTTTCTGTACAACCACCCACTCCAGCAGGTGATTTCACTGATTAACTGATTTCACCTGCTCAAAGTGATGTTAATCAGTGAAATCACCTGCTGGAGTGGGTGGTTGCACAGAAAACCTGCACCCTCTCGGCCCTTTCTGGAACCGGTTTGAGACCTCTGTCTAGACCTTACCCAGCCCATTAGCAAGCACACTGCTGACACTGGTAGGGGGATATTCCCTCAGCATTTTTTGATGTTAAGAAGAAACCTCAAGCAGACCAGACTGAGAGTGGTGAATATCTGCTATGACCATTCTAACGAGATAATACGCAAAGCACAACACATATGACAGAACATGTAATAGCAAAAAATTACAATCAAGCAACCATGTATGAGTAATTATTTGCAATGTCAGATTAATACAAAAAGGTAAAGATCAGAAGCCCAGACAAACAAGCCAATCAGCAGGGCAGGAGTGTTCTCAGAGCCCACCCTGAAAACAGCAGAACCTCCAGTATGTCAGCAAGGTGCACCATCAATCACCAAGACAGTTCCGTCTTGGTTGCCTTTATAAACTGCGAACCTATTGACATATGGTCTGAGTTCCTGCACTGTCAAAAAACACCTTTATTCTGGTTGACAGTAATCCAGGAGGCATTCCAAACCAGCTGAACCTTATACTTGTATATGTTCATGAAGTATCCATTTAGTTCCCAGAGTGACAAAAGCCTGTCCACAGTTGCCCAGAAGCAAGACATGATCAAAACTGAGCAATTAGAGTTAAAATTCATGGTTGCACTCCAACGACTGGAATCAAAAATCAGTTATGAGGATCAGAGTTTAGTAATCAGGATCAAAGGTCAATGCTCACAATCAAAGTTTAGTATGAGACCCACAAAGGTCATTCATTGATCATAATAAAGTTCAGCAGTCAGCATCACTTTTCAGCGATCAGAAATCAGGATAAAAGGCGGAGATATGTGCTCTGCCAAGACACCATCTAGTTATTTATAGCTGAGTTGCAGTGGCAGGTGGCTATGCGAGGCAGCCTAAACAACACTGTCTCCAGCTACATCTATCAGTTCCTCTTGGGGAATCCCAAACTATTCCCAAGCTAGATTCATCCCTCCATCGTGTTTTGTGTCTATATAGAAGTCTTCTCCTATTGGATGTGCCTAAATGAACCTTAAAAGGGTGCTGTCCAAGGACATCCTAATGAGATGCCTGAAACACCTCAACTGGATCCACGTTGCATGGGTGTTAAGAAAAACATCTACTAGAGGGCACTATTGAAAGATTCTGACAATATTATACATGGCAGCAGTCTAGGAAGTCAGAATTATGTTTCAACAAATACGACAGGTATGTACGCAGCTTACAGTCACAAGACTCCGTCTGTGTCTGAGCATAAATGAGCACTTAGGAACAGTGATTTGGTGACTCGAGCCACCATCCCTGACCCCTGTCTGTGCCTCACTACCCAAAGTTCATTACCATATGGAAATTCTGCTGCTGCCCAAATCCCCTGTTGATCTCATGCTTCACTTATTGCTCACTCATGACCAAGACTTCAAGATACTTATACTTTCCTCTACTATGGTAGCAACTTGACAAGGCTGTCCACCATCTTCTGGCAGATTACCATAATGCCAAATTTGTAGAATTCCAATCCGTTACCTAACACCCTAACACTGGCCCAACATTCTAACCTGTTCCAGCAGATGGCCCCACCACAGAATCTGAGTCTGCCCAGGGTTTCTTCCTGATTAAAGGCAGTTTTTCCACACCACTTGTACCATGTGTGTGGTGCTGGTGCCTTTATAAATTATATCGTGCAGATTAAAAGGTCTACCTAGCGCATATTAACGCATATGTTCTGAAGAAGCTGCAAGAAACATTGTATCATCTGTATAAAGACAAAGATGCAAACCTGTGACCTTTGTATCCAACTCTCCAAACCTCAATTACACCTTGAGTGATTGTTGATGAAACTCACAAACAGAACGAGCGACACTTTTCCTTATTTGGAGAGCTTATTTTCAGTGTCACTTCAATGAATACCAAAGAGAACGGCAAAAACGTCCTTTTTGACCCTCTGCTCCTGATGTCTTTGCGGTGCCCTTAGCCCCTCACACCCATTCAAGATGCTGACAGGCTATCTCAAGCTTATCTCTCTCACTGTGAGATATAAAGACATGTCTGTCTGTGCTAAGCAGAAGAAAAAGCTGAGGTCCTCGATGGAGAACACTCAGCTTCTCAAAACAGCTACCGTCACCTAGTTTCCTCTGTGAACCTACAGCCGACTGCAGCTGAGAAGGGGAGAAGAAGAGGTGATGAGAGGATAAAAGAGGTAGAGAAGTATGTGTTTGTGTGTGCACATCAGAGTCGGGGTGGAGAAAGAAAGGGAGAGCCAGAGTTATCAGTCATGCTGTCAGTCTTCAGGGCAGGTTGCGATAAGAGAGGCAGCATGGCAGCATTGCTCGCTCGCTCAGTCTCTCTCACACACACATAGCAATGTGAGAAAGACCCTGTTATGTTCTCCTCTGCCACCCATGAGTGAGCACGGCACAGGCACAGGTATGTGAGGCAGAGAGTTTGACTGTACGGCAGCCATTTGTCAGCTGTATTTTGGAGCAGAGTCATTACCGATAGAAAAGTACATTTAAAAACACGGGTTCACACTTTGCAGCTGTTGCATGAATGTGATAGTACCATGCATCCAGAAAGTATTCACAGTGCTTCACTTTTTCCACATTTTGTTATGTTATGGCCTTATACCAAAATGGATGAAATGTATTTGTTTACTCAAATTTCTACACACAATACCCCATAATGACAATGTAAGAAAAGATTTTTTTGGGGGGGGGGGGGGGAGATTTTTACAAATGTATTAAAAATAAAAAACTAAGAAACCACATGTATGTACATATAAGTATTCACATCCTTGAGATGTTTCTACAGCTTAACTGGAGTCCACCTGGGATAAATTCAGTTGATTGGACATGATTTGGAAAGGCACACATTTCTCTACATATAAGATCCCACAGTTGACAGTGCATGTCAGAGCACAAATCAAGCATGAAGTCAAAGGAATTGTCTGTAGACTTCTGAGACGGGGAATCTGGGGAAGGAAACGAAAACATTTCTGCTGCTTTGACGGTCCCAGTGAGCGCAGTGGCCTCCATCATCCATAAATGGAAGACGATCAGATCCACCAGGACTCTGACTAGAACTGGCCACCCGTGTAAACTGAGGTATCAGGGAGCAGGCCCTTAGTCAGGGAGGTAACCAAGAACTCAATGATCGCTCTGTCAGTGCTCCAGCATTCCTCTGTGGAGAGAGGAGAACCTTCCAGAAGGACAACCATCTCTGCAGCAATCCACCAATCAAGCCTGTATGGTGGAGTGGCCAGACAATTTTTTTTTTTTTTTTGCAGATTCAATGTGTTGGCACCCGTGGATGTGAAAATGCATTCTGATTGGCTGTTCTGCTTTTAGCGAATCAGTGCACAAGAAGAGGAAAGTAACTGAAGAAACCAAGCAAAGAATGTCAAGCAGACGTGC
This sequence comes from Thalassophryne amazonica, assembly GCF_902500255.1. Taxonomy (NCBI): domain Eukaryota; kingdom Metazoa; phylum Chordata; class Actinopteri; order Batrachoidiformes; family Batrachoididae; genus Thalassophryne; species Thalassophryne amazonica. The sequence continues at coordinate 158,992,318 of NC_047103.1, forward strand.
ACCATGTAACATGTATAAAGACTTTGACATGGTCATTAACAGATGTGCCAAAGCCATCAGTGATGAGCAGGGATGTGGTAGAAATGGTCAGCAAACGCAGCTGTGTTTACTGTTTATATTGCTTCTGGTTTCTTTTTCTGAATGATGTACACAGACTAGTGCCACCTACTGGAATGGAGGTTGATGCATGCTCAGAACATACATGCTAAATGATAGCCTGCTGTCATCTTACCAGTGTGTTTGAATGAAAGTTTTTGGGGGTGACTGGGACTGGACGGCTGCAAACTCACAGATGACCAGAGTCTCCACGATAGTCCAGCAGAGTCTCCCAAATGTGTCCGATCCTTTAGACCAACACGCCCATATGAGCTCATGCGCTATCTTGATTGAGAGGATGCAGGTGGTAGGCTGAAATATGTCAGCTGCTTTGGGTGGAAACCACTAATGACACCTGTGCTGGGCTGTGCACCACTTTGTACCAGGTGGAAGATAGCAGCCTAAGAGTTGAAGACAACTGGAAAATGTGGCTCTGCGAGTATCTCCCATGGTTTTACCGACATAGGAGCTCTGAATATTTACTATGTTACTAAAAAAAAATGTAACCCGTTACCTAAAAAAAGAATCCTCTAATTTTACAATGAATATTTCTGGGATGCTATATTAAACATACATTCCACCAACAACATACTCAGCCTCAGGTTCTCTTGGCTGGACTTTTCCCCTCTGTTAGCCATGCGTTGACCCAATATTTTGGGGGTTGAAATCCGACGGTGGGGGCAGAGATGTTGACAAATGGGAGACGGGAGTATCAAATGACCCCTGGGGTCTAGGACGGGGAACAGAACAGAAAGTGACCCAGTGTTGCTTTAAACTGGCTGTGTTTTTGTTCGTCTTTATCTCAGTGAAAGCATCACAACGGGGGATAAATGGAACTCACACACTACACCTCAAAAAGGTTTGAATCAATCATTCCCCACCACAAAAGACACAAGACAAAAAATTACAAGGATAGCACATGACAAACTGCTTTCGCATGGACCCCCACCCAGGGATTTAGATTAGCCAAACACAGTGACATCTGACAACCGTGATGCTTGAGGGCATCACGGTTGTCAGATGTCACTGTCCCATCCAGTAGGTGGGCAAAAAACAAACAAAACAAAAAAAAAGTGACACACTGCAAGAAAGCGGCAAGTTGATGGCATCTAGTCAACCTTGGGGGTACAGAACAGCAGGGGATGACAACAGACTGAACTGACATACAGACCGTGTTGTCATACAACTGTCTGTCAAGGGCATTGAAATTGGCTGTTTACATTGTTTACATCTAGTGACTGTCTCGGAGATAATGCTCATCGTGTCTGCCAACATTTTCGATATTTATTATATGTCCATCGCTGGCTTCAACTGGCAAGTCTGCTCGTGCTTCATTCCCTTTGCTAATGAGGTTTTCATGTGGTTGTTGGTCTGCAAGCAGGTTTACTTAAAAAGGAATAACAGGATTTTAAGGGAACTTGGTAAAAGGGTTTAATCTGACCTGGAATAGTTGTGACATATTCTAATTTTTGCCACAACCACAGTATCAAGGTGAACATGGTGCTAGGGCTTGACATGGTGGCGCAGTTGAGACACAGTGACGTTGTCCGTCTTTCTTGCTGCCTCTGTTGTTTCAAATTCCAAACCTTTAAATATTGAACCCGTTGAGATAGAGTGCTTGTGCAGTCTTATAGTGTTACATTCCACCAAGATCATTGTCCTCTATCTTTAGGATGTAACTGCATGATTTCTAGCTTTTATGTCATGATGACGCAACCCTCTCTGGAAAGTCAACCATCACATTTCAAAAGGATTCGTCAACAAGCTTTATACACCAAAGTAAGTCCTTTTGGCTGCTCCCTTGTTTTCACTTGGGGTCACCACAGCAGATCCAAGGTGGATCTATGTGTTGATTTGGCGCAAGTTTTATACCGGATGCCCTTCCTGACACAACTCCACATTACAGGGAGAAATGTGGCAGGAATGAGGTTTGAACCGGGAACAGTGACCTAAGGCAATGACTAGATGTCTTTGGCACTAGGACCTTTCGGAGGATCCTTGAGTATCACTGGAGTGACTTTGTACCAAACAAATGGTTACTTAAGGAGACTCAGATGAGGAGAATCATGTGTGATGAGGTAGTATCCGCTATGACATTTTCGCCATGTGGTGCATTTCTCTATGTGTGACCCAGCATATGGGAGCCTCAGTGTTGAAAACCCCAGTGGCTGTAGAAGGCCAAGGGGATGCCCATATTTCACCTGGCTATTGTTGATAGACTGATCTATACAAGAGGCTGGGATGGACCTGTTGTTTCTCTGGGTAGTTGCCATCAAAGACCCATTTTGGTTCAGTGGTGTGGTGGGATGCGGTGATGCAAGTCACCAACACATGTTCTGAGACTTGACTATCAACAATCTATACTGTAACCCTTACTCAGTATATTAGCATATTTTTACTGTTGCCTTGGACGTTTGGTAATTTTAACATTGTTGTGATACATTTTTCATTATTCCAGATTTAGCCATGTAAAAAATAAAGTAAAGGCTACCTGATCAATCAGGAAATGTTTCCCGGAACAACACTGGAGGCAGAATGTGATCCATTTTGTCTGAAGCAGCTTCTGCTCTTTTTGCCTATGAATGCAAGTGTTTTGCTTTTCCACTTGATTCCTGTTGTTGTTTGATCCAACAAAGCCCAGTTCCCCCATCACCAATTCTACCCCTTTCCTTCCAGAAGTGTGTCCTCACTTTTCGGAGTGTGCCTCTCTGTTCCAAATAAAGATGCCAGCGAGGCTACATACTGTACCTCATTATACAGCCGGGGCTCCAGCCCGTCCATTACATTACATGGTAATACAAGCAGGGCACATGGGCTGGATGCTGGAGAGGCCTTTCTCAGCAGATTATTTTAGGCTCACTACTGTGTCATTACACGGACTCGCAGTCTGTATTTAGGCCTGTTGATTGTAGGGCCGACATTGGGCCAGGCTGAGGTGGGCTCTCCTTCTATTCGACTGAGGGATTCAATATCGGCTGGTTTGTTTGATGCGTTTTGTGGCGTCAAACCAGGCGGTGTGTCTTCAGCTGTGCATGCACCCCCTCCCCAGACACACACTCCTGTCTTTGTCACCCTTTCTGGGATTTGTGCTCCTCCCTGCTCCTTTGAATACAGCCCTGAGATGTTGGGTTGTCTGGTTTCCCATCTTATCTGAGCCTTATCTGTGGAACGCTTCGTATCTGTGGCATCTCCTGTTTGGTGTTGGGGGGAGTGTAGTATTGAGGCGCGTGCACGTGTTCTCGCCTCTCTCCACTCACTCTCTCTCTCTCTCTCTAATCAGCGACCGCCGGGAGGGGGCGGAGCCGAGGCGCCGCCGCTGTAACGCGATAGCTGCTCGGCTCAAAAGCGCGATCGCTCCTGCACACGCTGTCAGACGCGTACACGGGACACACGGCGGGTGTCACACAGAGGAGAGAGCCGCAGAGGTAGCACGAACCAGCGCAACACTCCCCCCACCCCATACGGCGCTCGGAGCGACACTTTTAAGCGCTTTGCTGAGGACTTCGAACCTCGTGTGCGCCAAACACGCGGGGACGCACGGAGGGGAAACCGGGGACGCACCCCGGAGGCGCAGACCGGGCTCTGCGGAACACGCGCACGATTCATTCAGGAGTTTGTTCTCTTCTCTCTCTCTCTCTGTCTCTTTTTTTTTTTTTTGGATGATTTTTTCTGCTCATAAAGACACAATAAACGCAAAAGGCTGCGCATCTACACATATTGAATGACATGTAGCCGACTTGGGAAAACATTTTTAAACCAATGGTTTAATATCCAACCGGGGATTATTACTGAAGCGCTTCATTCTTAACCCCAAAGGGGGGTTTGGATTTTTATTTTGGAGGAACTTCACAGTGGACAGAATACGAGGTGGGAACAAAGTTAAAGCGGTCGACGACTTTCTGCATCATCCAAGATGGATTTTGTGTCATCGTTGGTTGGATTTTTACTGGCAGCATGCCACCTGGCATTTACAGTCAGTGCAGAAGAGGGTGAGTGCTGATTTTTGACCCTGCACGTTAAAAAAAGTTATAAATCTTGCAGCATGCATCGCAGCCTAATAAACATGTGATCCACAACAGCTCTGTGCGTTTCAGATCACTGTGTGTATGTGTGTGAGATTGAGAGAGAGAGAGAGAGAGAGAGGAAACAGGAAAACTGGTGCTTTTTTACAATTTAAATTAGTGTAACGTGTAATAAAAGGCGCATTTTAAATTAAAGTTGATGCGCTCCGATCATGAAACGGTGACGACAAATGAGCCCAAAATGCTCATTGCCTTCCTAAAGTTTCACGTTGCTTATCTTTTAAGTATTCATACATGGTAATAAATCCGTTCCTGATTTAAATATTTTTTCACCTCATGAATAAAATGACTTTTGTGCGCAGACCTGCGTGCTTCACAGTGGCACGGTGTCCGACGGACCGTGCGTAAAAAGCACTAGTCTTGGCAGGGTTCGACTTGAACCGGGCTGTAATCATTGCCATTATCATCATCTTCATCAGCCACCACGAGTCTCCCCTCTTAATTATGTCGTCGCGCTCCTCGGTGATGCCGGGCAGCCTGACGTCGTACCTTCTGCCGCGCCGGCGGCTCTTCGGGCGACGGCGCAGCGGCACCTTCATCCGCGCGCCCAAGATCAACAAATAATCAGGGTGTTTGTCGTGAAGGCGCACCCCCGTGGGTCACAGCCTTGCTTCAGCAACGTGTAGAGACCCGCGGCGCAGTGCTTTGCCCTCGGAGAGGTGACGCCACCGGCGCGATGACACATGACTTCTGTCACACTAAAAGTCACCGAATTTATTTATTTTAAATTGGTGGCTTCACTCCAGCGTGTTGCGCGTTTTTACGCACAAAGGCGTAAACTATAATTTTATCCAAACGCACGTGAATGTGTTTTATGAGAGAGCGCGCAGGCTGCTGGAGGATTGCTGTGGCTCTCTTTCAGTTTATGATCCCCATGATGAGACACCACCCACTGCTCTGCCTTTTTTAAAAACAAAGAAAGGAACCAGGCTCTGTTCATGTGGGCTCTTCCTCTTGTTTAGGCTACTTGTTTTTTTGGACAGCCATCCACCAAAATGTGCTGTGCGCTTTGTTGGCTGCTCGCGCACCCGTTGATGTGAGACAGATGTGGGCCTCTTGGCAGCCATCACGCAAGCATAAAGCTCGATTTCCCCTCTCCTCTCTCTCTCTCTCTCTCTCTCTCTCTGTCTCTTGGCTCCTGCCAAGTCACTGCACTGGATGTCACTGCCTCAAGAGCCGCATTACACACACGCCAGGGACTGAAAGAGAAGGGAAAAGGGCGAGGTTCAGAGGGCGCAGCACAGAGAGAGAGAGAGATGTGAAAGGACGGAAAAAGACTGCAAGAAGGCAGCTGGAAAAGCCTCATTACTGCAAAGCCAGGCTCAACTCAGCCTGGCAGAGAACAGGGGAGAAGAGGCGAGAAAGAAGGCAAATGGAGTGTGAGAGGAAAGGGCAACATCAAAGGGTGTAAGGGGTCAGAGTTAAAATGTCATTGCACAGAGAGGGAGCAGATCATGAAGGGTTTATAAAATGACACCGTTTTCTGGGGTGACAGGGGTAAAGTGGGGTAAAATCCCAGCCGGAGCTCCACAGGCTGCTTTTTATCTGACAAAAAAATGGAAGAAGTGAAAGGTACTGATTCAGAAAATAAAATAGACTTAACTATTTTACAGACTTCAAACTCACATGTTCAGTCCTTGAGCAATGTTCTTGAGGGTTTTCCCTAAGAGGCTAATGCCCGCTTGGGGCATTTCTCCCAGAAACCTTTAGACCTAAAAATCTCCTGGTGGTAAATGATCCTGCAGGAATTTCTGCTGGTGCCTCTTTTTGAAGCAAAAGCTGGCTTAAGTGCTTCAGTACCTCTTGTTTTGTTCAAACTTTATGTCTAAAGAGGAGAGGCTTCCACTCTGCTTGTGTAGTCATCACAATAGTTTGACTGGGTGACATGTACATTAATTACACATTAATATTCACACCGTTAAGCAGCTCATTTGCATGTTTATTGAGTAGGCGGATGCGCATCCTCTCCGTCTATTCTATCAACTTCTTCCAGAAGCTGGATTCTACTCATTTAATTGGAGTTTTCCAACTGCTGTCTGAGTGAAGTTTCTCATTTATATTTTCTCTCTCTTGTTTTTTTTTATTATTTGGCACTTATTTATTTTCTCCTCTTGCACGTCTGTCCTCCTTTGCCCTCCTCCCCTTCAATTCTTTGCATTTCTCTTTGCTTTAATCTGCTTCAGCTCCAGAGGTATCAGCTGTGAAAACAAGGTCACCGATTAGCATTCATAGCCAAAGACAAACTGAGCGGAGCGTTCAATACCAGTCAGGTGTGATGAGTCGGAGGCTCAGGCAAAGCCCTGGGACACTCTGTCACACTCGGGGTGAAATTAAAAAGAAGACCTCCATAAATAAAACAGACCTGGGTGCCTCGCTATGCTGCGTTAGTCAAGCAGGTGGGTCTTTACAGATGCTCAGGAAGGGGGTAGGTCAGAGCATGGCGGGCCTGGCACTGTCAATAAGCATTTTTGAATTTAAGATGAGGAAAGGATAAAAGGGTGTGAACCAAGAAGGAAGAAGTTGGTTCAGTCGGTTCCACTGGAAGGTAACATTCTGGAAGGTGGGGGTTCGACTGCTGAAAACTAACCACCAAATTGCAGCCACCGGGCTCAATCAAGGCATTTTCTGATTGATCCATATTAGATTTATTCAACGTGAGTCACACAGATCAGTCAGAGGTCTGCATTCAATCTCGCTCCACTTCTAAAGTGATGTGCCTAGCGGCAGCCACTCTACTGCTTCCTGCCCGTTCACAAGCAGCACCGCGGTTCACGTTTTAAAACCGTATTTACACTCTGCTTCGATTTAAAACAAAAATGCACCAGTGACGGATGGTGCGAGTGGAAAGCTTTCTTCCGGCAACATAAATGAGCTTTTCTCATCATCTTGTCTTTGTTTTCCTCTTGCTCACAGACACTGTGCAGGCCCGTAGCCAGGAGGGCAAGGGGCCAGAACACCCCCCTCCTCCCCTTTGAAGACATATTCCAAAACATTTTTTGCGTAACTGTTATGGTTGTTATTATTATTTATTGTTCTTCTTCTTATTAGAAGGACTAATGTATTTTTAACATTTAGAACACAGCCACCAGCCCGTCGTTAATGTTGTTAAATCAATATTACTCTGAACATTCTAGTTTTACTAGTGCAGTGCTGCACTAAGTGACGTTCGTGAGCCCTATAAATAATTGTTTGTTTATTTTATTGTGTAAAAAGTAAATAGTTGCATGAAAATATGTGGTGGCCAAGTGGCTCATGAACTTGCTTTCGAAACATAAGTTTACCAGTTCAAGATTACTCGTGCACATTCTCCATTTAATTTGGGGTTGTGTCAGGATAAAACTTGTGCCAAATCAACATGTGGGTGATTCTTTAACTACGGGCACTATTGGCCTTGTAAATGTAATTTCCACCACACCATTGCCTTACAATATAAAGCGCCTAGGGCAACTGTTTATGATTTGGCGCTATATACATGTGCTCTGATGTCACTATTTATCTCCATAGAAACTACCCAAACAATCTTTCATATAAACTGTTTAAAGGGACATTACAGTGTTGTGGTGGAAATTACGGCAGTAGTGTGGGACAACTACATTTTGTTTAAAAAAATCACAACAGTTGTATGACATTGAATACCCCAATTATGTTTTGATTATTTTACTGATATTTTATTCAGATATTTTAAAACATTAAAAAAAACATGTTTTTACCATTCATTTTTATCATTGAAGATCAAAAGTCTGGGTGTGGGACAAGCACAAAACGGCAATATTTGCATATAATGATGCTGAAAAAAGGTGAAAAAGTCATCATAGACTACTAGAACAAATTTCTTAACACACTTTCACTGTAAAGATAACTATAAAAGTGTGAAATTTCCCCTTTTTTCTGTTTTTCATACAATATGATCAAAGGACATAATAAGTGCATCCATATTGGATCAATAGTGGCAACACCAGACAAAAAGGAGAAGCACAAAAGAACTTAATAAAATCATTATGGAGCAGTTTGGATTGAAGGTGTTATTCTTTACGCATTGCACAGCTGTTCAGTTGTTGAACATATGCACATATTCTGGACTGACATTTATGTGCTTACAGTGTGATCAGCAGTGGCCCTTACTGACAGAAGTCCCAAATCTTGTCGTCTCTGCAGTTAACATTTTCATTGGCATCATTACATAAATGGCTTTTCTTCTTCACTCTTGGATGTTTGTATTCTTCCAGTTTTGCGGCATTTGCATTATAGAAACATCATGAACACACCTACTCGCTCACTGTGAATACACCGACGCTGACCTCCATTCTTCTCACATGTTCTCAGTTGCACACTGTGCAGACTTTGCACGGGTTAATGCCCATTTAAAGTCCATTCGCCAACATTTCACATGGCTGTGGCAGATAGGTTGTGATGTTCGAGAGGTGGGGATTGACTGGTTGTCTTCCTGCGTGGTTGCTATCCAGGACCCAATGCAGTTTGGAACGTTTGCATTCTCACATACAGATATTCTGGTTAAAGTCTCAAAAAAGTCAGGGCTACAGTGTACGCGTGAAAGAGGCTCGAGACTGTTGCAGCAAGGCTCATTTTTTTGCAACATCTCCTTGCTTTACTCGTTCGTTCTCTGGTGGAAAAATCTTTTGTGGAAAGCAATTTAGCCGAGCAGGTTCAACACAAAAGAGTGCACCAAGAGAGGAGGAGACGTGATACTGCAGTCAGGTAGTGGTAGGATTAGGCCCACACCATTGCCCCCACTGCAGGCACCAGAAACCATCTGTTTACGCTATTGATCCATTGAACCATTGATCGCTACGGCCAGCTTCATGCATTTAGCTGATTAGCATGGGGCACTTATCCTGTTAGGGAGGGAGGCGGAGAAAGAGGGAAAGAAAAGAAGGAGGGGGGAAGAGGTTTTCTGGATATTATCTGCCTTTCATGTGGGTTGAACCTCAAAGGGGTCACAGTGTTCACCTCTTAGAATGCTCGAGTTGGTCATCAGGTGTGTTAAAAACATGAACACGCTTGAACTTGTATATGTGATGACATGTTACCATTTAGTGGTTGATGAAAACCTGGAAATTCCATTAACCTGAATGGAAAAGTAGCCAGCAGCCGGAGATGCAGTGCCATCAGTGGTCGTCTACAATAGTTCAACTTGTTGAACCTTTTCTTTAGATGGCAGATCTTACCTTCTTCTGTTAATTAACCTTTTCCTGTTGAAATTAGTGCTGAAAGTCTCTGGCTTCTTGTGCAGTCATCCCCGATCCTGTATCATATTCTCCATGATGCACACACATAATAAATGTTTGTTTGTTTTTTTTTTTAAATTGGACGGAGCGATATCATGTCATGAAGTCACTGATACCATGACAAATGATTAAGATCAACATAAGCTTTGCATATCATTTTTAGCCCTATGATTTCTAGAAATAGGTTCAATAAATGTGTTTGTTAAATGATTATGACCTAATTGCATGATGACTTTGTGATGTTACCATAACAGTCATACTGTTTGATTGTACAGGATTTAGTGATTAATATAAGCTTCATATCATCTCTTTATACCGGTTGGTTATGAAGATATTATGCCAAATGTATTTTTGGACTATATTTTTGATGACCTTGACTGTTATTTTTGACTGACCTGCTTTAATCATCTGGAGACACCCACCAAAAGAATATTCCTGCCATAGTTGATGAAAATCTGCTCACCCTTTTTCAAGTTATTTTGACACACATTCTTACATGAGCACTTATAGTAAAAGACGTTAGCACCAAGATGAATGTTCCCATAAATGCATTTTCTGTGATGGAATGAGATGTTGTAGCTCAGCATTGTAAACATGTTGGTGTTGTGTAGTGATACTATGGAAACATGCCATCATGGCCACTATATTGCCATTAAGTATGTTAAGTTTCTTCTGATCATTGTCGGACTGCGATTTCTGACCACTAATGTATAAACAGAGCGTGAGAGAGTGTGTTTTCCTGGTTGCTCTGTGGCACATCAGCTCATGTGGTGCATCTAACAGAATAAGCATCTACCGTAATAACAGGTAATCCAGATTTGGGGTGCACTGATCTGATATTTTAGATTGGTAATTGTCCAATATAGCCAAAAAAAAAGGCAATTAGCCAAAGTTGCTGGACCAAAAAAAAAAAAAAAAAAAAAAAAGGAATCATGCTGTGAGTTCTACATACACTCAACAAAAATATAAATGCAACACTTTTGGTTTTGCTCCCATTTTGTATGAGATGAACTCAAAGATCTAAAACTTTTTCCACATACACAATATCACCATTTCTCTCAAATATTGTTCACAAACCAGTCTAAATCTGTGATAGTGAGAACTTCTCCTTTGCTGAGATAATCCATCCCACCTCACAGGTGTGCCATATCAAGATGCTGATTAGACACCATGATTAGTGCACAGGTGTGCCTTAGACTGCCCACAATAAAAGGCCACTCTGAAAGGTGCAGTTTTATCACACAGCACAATGCCACAGATGTCGCAAGATTTGAGGGAGCGTGCAATTGGCATGCTGACAGCAGGAATGTCAACCAGAGCTGTTGCTCGTGTATTGAATGTTCATTTCTCTACCATAAGCCGTCTCCAAAGTCGTTTCAGAGAATTTGGCAGTACATCCAACCAGCCTCACAACCGCAGACCACATGTAACCACACCAGCCCAGGACCTCCACATCCAGCATGTTCACCTCCAAGATCGTCTGAGACCAGCCACTCGGACAGCTGCTGAAACAATCGGTTTGCATAACCAAAGAATTTCTGCACAAACTGTCAGAAACCGTCTCAGGGAAGCTCATCTGCATGCTTGTCGTCCTCATCGGGGTCTCGACCTGACTCCAGTTCGTCGTCGTAACCGACTTGAGTGGGCAAATGCTCACATTCGCTGGCATTTGGCACGTTGGAGAGGTGTTCTCTTTACGGATGATGCGAAGGAGATGTGTTGCACTGCATGAGGCAATTGGTGGTCACACCAGATACTGACTGGTATCTCCCCCAATAAAACAAAACTGCACCTTTCAGAGTGGCCTTTTATTGTGGACAGTCTAAGGCACACCTGTGCACTAATCATGGTGTCTAATCAGCATCTTGATATGGCACACCTGTGAGGTGGGATGGATTATCTCAGCAAAGGAGAAGTGCTCACTATCACAGATTTCGACTGGTTTGTGAACAATATTTGAGGGAAATGGTGATATTGTGTATGTGGAAAAAGTTTTAGATCTTTGAGTTCATCTCATACAAAATGGGAGCAAAACCAAAAGTGTTGCGTTTATATTTTTGTTGAGTATATATTTCCCTTTCATGAAGTAGAATATCTATTTCACAGTTTCTGTTTCTGTTTTGTTGGATGGCTAAGTTCACCTTCCAACATTAAGCCATTTTACCCATTAAGCATTTTAAAACAGAGAAAACTGTATCAGATTGTATCATATCTGCAAATATTGAAGGTTCCAGTATCTGCATCATATCTGATATGAAACGTGATATCTTGCCATCCCAATTCCAGATACGGATGTCTGTTACATATGTCACAGAAGACACAAATGAGGTCAAAATTTTTCTAATAGCAGGAAAAATTCTTCATGCACAATTATAAACTTGTGCCCGTTTGTGGATGATTAATATGTTATGCCAATCATACACAGAAAAATGTAATTAAAAACAATTTTGCACAATATTTAAAAAAAAAATCATCCTTTGTGCCCTTAACATGGTTGCTGATATGCATGTTGGATGCCATTTTTCCTCTTTGTGCAACTGCAGAAACTTTTGCATATATCTGAATCCCTGATGAACCCCAATGAGGTCTGGCTGTGTCATTAAAAGGATCTCTTTTTAAAATTTGACATTTTGTTCCACTTGTTGCTTTTTTCATCCTACCTCAATAAACAAGAACACGTTGAGCTCTGAGGAGTGACTCTTTTAGCAGAGAGAGACTCATCTCACAGGTAAGTGCAACAAGTACAGAGAGGCTGAATGTAATGCAAACTGACATATTAATGATATTTAACCGTATTCCGGCGAGAGTGGATTTTTCATTAAATGTCAATTTTGCACTCTCTCTGATGAGCTCCACCGCTGCTGATATCGCTCACGCTGCTGCTTCCTTTTCCCAAAGCACTGCCATTCTGCCTCAGCGTAACGGTCTGAAAGCAAAAGGTGATGAAAGTGAATCTTCACCCTTCCTCCTCATCCTGTCCAGACCTCTGGTCCGGCCTAGTGTGGAACGGGAGAGATTAAAAGCACTCGGATAGACATCCCCTGCTCTTGACTGAATGGATGAGTGCTGCCCGCTTTTCCCCGTCGTTGCCTCATTCTGGGCGATAGCACTTTTTAATTAAGGTGGGTGAGGGAGGGGTGAGAGACACGAGGAATGATGGGGGATTTATCAGTGCCTCTCCTCACACTCGCAGCTTATCCTGGAGCGTGGCGCCATGCTTGCCCGATAAAGTGACTAATAGAAATGAGAGGGCGTGTGCACACACACGCTGAACTGTGCTGCACGTGGACATACAGACATATGCACATTTTGTCCGATAATGAAGATAAAGGGAGCGGCGGCGAGTACAATGACGTTTCTGGATTTGACTGTGATTAGAAAATATGCACACGTGCAGAGGAGCGGTACTACCAAATTTACACTTTATATTTAAAGCCACAGTGTGCAGGATTTAGGGGTGTTTATTTGCAGAAATAGAATATAGCATTCCTAACCATGTCATCATTGGTGTATAATTACCTGCAACAATGAATCTGTGTTTTCACAAGCTTAGAAGGAGGACTTCATATCTACGTGGGAGTGGGCCCCCTCATGGAGGTCGCCATGTTGCACCGCCATGTTGACCCTAACCCAGTCTCACGACAGTTCATAGTGGCATTACAAAAAATACATTAATCTATGGGTTCATGGCCGGGGCACGAAAATGGGCCACTTCTGGTAACTGGGGCACAAATTCATTTGTGATGGGGGCACGAAATGTGGGGTGATTGGGGGGTGTCTGGGGGGGTAGGGGAGGGTAGACCCTTACCCTATGGTTATGGTTAGAGTTAGGAGAAGGGGAGAATAATAAATAGCAAAAAAAAAAAAAAAAGGTGAAAATTGGGCACTTTTTGTGGCGGGGGCACAAAACAAAACAACAACAAAAACAAAACATGAAACTGGGCTGGTTGATCCAGGAATGACATACCTATTCCATGTTTTCCATTTTGCAGCGCAACTGGAAAATTGGAAAAAAAAAATAGAAGACGAATCAGAAAAAAGTTTCCTGTATATTTGTATTGTCAACTGTGTTGGTAGCATGGACCAAGCAGAGGGTCACCCCTTTGAGTGTGGTCTGCTTGAGGTTTCTTCCTCAAGTCATCAGAGGGAGTTTTTCCTTACCACTGTCGCCTGTGTGCTTGCTCTAGGGGTTTGTAAGGTTAAACCTTACTTGTGTGAAGCATCTTGAGGCAGCTTTGTTGTGATTTGGCGCTATATAAATGAAATAAATTGAAATTGAAAATCAGTGGTTTCTCTATGATACACTGTTTACTACTTGCGAACGCAGGCTAACAACTTTGAGAAGCCACATTATTGTGAAACATGATCATATATATGTTGCTTATCACAAGAGAAAGTAAGATGGCATGAAATCCCATTGCCATAGAAGCAAAAACGTGAAGGGATTCAGAATCATGACCGCAAAGTTAAAATGCAATCTGCAACCTTGCCACTAGATGATGCTAAATCATACACACTGTAGCTTTAACGATAGGTAGTAGTACCTGTCTGCGAGACGTCACTAAGACAGTTATATATGGTAGATATAATATCAATAAGGATGTGGATACTTTGTTTAGTATAGAATTTCCAGCTAAATGACACACTTCATAGCTAAGTGGAAATCTGACCTTTGAACCCACTTACCTTGACTTTCACCAAAATGATTGACCTTTGGCTCATCTTACCAGAGCTATTTGAGAAACTACTTATACATGTGTGCAAAGTTTGAGCCCAGTCTGCTTTATGTAATTTGTTGACCTTGGCACCAATTACCGTGACCTTTGCTGAAATGACCCCTTATGTGTAACACTTACCTTAATCCACATGCCAAATTTGATAGAAATCAGCCAAGAACTGGGGAGGAGTAGTCCAACAAACAGATATGACTCTGACCATAACCCTAATCAATGACTGGCCTTCCCTCAGCCATTCTGGGACCCACCAACATGTTTGGTGAACATTTGAGTGAAATTTCAATCACTTACCCCAGTGACCTTGACTTTTTCTTTCCCAAATAAACCATTTAAGGGCAATTCCAGGGTTGACATTCATCCACATATCAAGTTTGATGGAAATCAGATGAGGAGAAAGAGGGACAGACAGACAGACATTGTTCAAATTATGGTATAAAGTATTCAGTGCAGCGCTGCATTATTTATGCTTGGAGACAAAACTCTAACCCCGTCACTCCTCGCAGTACACATTTAAGCTTGCACAGAGTGGGATTGGTTTTGACACTTGAGTTTCATCTCCCTGAAGAACACAGTCAAAGCGTACAGGTGCATGCTGGGATGGTGGCAGAGTCATTAACATGCAGGCAGGCAGCGGCATGAGTGCAGAGATATTTGCGGTAGGTTTGTAGTGCACGACTGAGCAGGAAAGTGGAAAAGCATTTATCAGCTGATTGAGATCACATGAACCTTCTCCTTGCCTATATGCTTTCTTCACGAATATTCCCCTTAAAAGTGACTTTCCAACTTTCTTTCTCAATGAAGAGTAACGGCCGCCCTTTTCTGTGTGCTCAGTTTCAAATTAAGATTAGTTTGTGAAAAACATTTCTGAAAAATATTTCACAGTTCTTTCCGTGTCTCGGCGTATTATCTCTGCCTGCTGGCCCAATATTCATATGTACAGTAGATTTTGCTGATGTACTATGCATGGCCTGATGGTGGCAGTAATGCGCTGAAAAACAGTTTTGCTAAATTGTTTTAATTACAAAGATGATGATAATTCTTTTTTGTAATCCTCATACTTTTGTTTTCAAAACATGGTCCAAAATGCTATTTAATCATAATTTCATTATCGTTAAATGCGTGAAATTAAGAATTTTTAAGTGGTATGAATTAAGGAAAAATTAGGGACAGTATTTTGTGATATTGTAGCACAGAAAAACATCAGTGATACCTGAACTGTGGATAATGAACAAGGTACTTTTGATATGTGTAGCATTGTGTTGTGCTTTAAATGCAGTACTGCAAATGAATCCCCCCCCCCCCCCCCCCCCCCCCCCTTATTTGCTAGCTTGACATATTTGTGCTGCGTATCAACTTCTTAAATGGGCAGGTGATAGCCAAGTAGTTCAGTGCCAAATTAACATGCAGATCCACCTCGGATCTGCTTTGGAGACCCCAAGTGAAAACAACAGACAGTTCGAAGGGACTGCTCCAGCTCCAGTCAGTATTTTTTTCAAAATCAATGCCACCTTGTGGTGCATTAAGGTACTGAACCTCACGAAATTCGTCCTTGTTTATGCAAGCATTCCATGTTCACAAATTGTGAGATATACGAGGTCTGTCAATAAAGTATAGGTCCTTTTTATTTTTTTCAAAAACTATATGGATTTCATTCATATGTTTTTACGTCAGACATGCTTGAACCCTCGTGCGCATGCGTGAGTTTTTCCACGCCTGTCGGTGACGTCATTCGCCTGTGAGCACTCCTTGTGGGAGGAGTCGTCCAGCCCCTCGTCGGAATTCCTTTGTCTGAGAAGTTGCTGAGAGACTGGCGCTTTGTTTGATCAAAATTTTTTCTAAACCTGTGAGACACATCGAAGTGGACACGGTTCGAAAAATTAAGCTGGTTTTCGGTGAAAATTTTAACAGCTGATGAGAGATTTTGAGGTGATACTGTCGCTTTAAGGACTTCCCACGGAGCGAGACGTCGCGCAGCGCTCTCAGGCGCCGTCGTCAGCCTGTTTCAAGCTGAAAACCTCCACATTTCAGGCTCTATTGATCCAGGACATCGTGAGAGAACAGAGAAGTTTCAGAAGAAGTCGGTTTCAGCATTTTATCCGGATATTCCACTGTTAAAGGAGATTTTTTTTTAATGAAAGACGTGCGGACGGGTCCGCGCGTCGGGACGCAGCCGGCGCGGTGCGGCGGCACAGGAAAAACACCTCCGTGTTGATAACCATTTGTAAAATCCAGGCGGCTTTTGATGGCTTTCAGTGGAGTGAGTATATGAGAAATTGTTTAACAGCTGGACATGTTCCAACTTGTCCTTAAGGCTTCCAACAGAGGTGTTTTTCCTGTGGCGGAGCGTCGCAGCGGCTGCGAGCCGACGCTGCAATCCGTCCGCACGTCTTTCATTAAAAAAATCTCCTTTAACAGTGGAATATTCGGATAAAATGCTGAAACCGACTTCTTCTGAAACTTCTCTGTTCTCTCGCGACGTCCTGGATCAATAGAGCCTGAAATGTGGAGGTTTTCAGCTTGAAACAGGCTGACGACGGCGCCTGGGAGCGCTGCACGATGTCTCGCACCGTGGGAAGTCCTTAAAGTGACAGTATCACCTCAAAATCTCTCATCAGCCGTTAAAATTTTCACTGAAAACCAGCTTAATTTTTCGAACCGTGTCCACTTCGATGTGTCTCACAGGTTTAGAAAAAATTTTGATCAAACAAAGCGCCAGTCTCTCAGCAACTTCTCAGACAAAGGAATTCTGACGAGGGGCTGGACGACTCCTCCCACAAGGAGTGCTCACAGGCGAATGACGTCACCGACAGGCGTGGAAAAACTCACGCATGCGCACGAAGGTTCAAGCATGTCTGACGTAAAAACATATGAATGAAATCCATATAGTTTTTGAAAAAAATAAAAAGGACCTATACTTTATTGACAGACCTCGTATATGCGCGGTTCTTAGCCACTTGACACCATCACAACCTCATCAAGACAAAACCTTAGCAACAATCACCACGAATTGTCACAATAAACCATAACAAATACAATTCCAGTAGAACAGGCCACAGCATGCAAGCGCCATGATGTAGCCACAGCTTACATGTCGTGGGAGCAAGCTTGGCAAAATCTTTAGTAAAGAGCAGGTGCCCTACATACTTTCATCGTTATGAAATACGGAAGATGGATACTGCTTGAGGCAGAACAGTACATGCTGTCCCGTGATCTTGACCACATCTTGGCAGTTTCTGTGTTTGTTGGACTTTGTGTTGCATCCATGACACATCAGGATGGTGGAAAACTTTTCAAAAACATTTAAAAAATGCCACAACACATGGTGACATTGCTATGTCCAACATCAGCAAGTGGACAACAGGACTTAACAGTTCCTAGAACAACCTACAATTCAGAATGCATTTTCCTAAACACTGTGATGGTGGGAACCCCCCATTTTTTGTTTGGTTTGTTTGTTTGTTAAACATATCTCACCTTGTGGCTGAGATTATTTCATTTGCTTGTGTGTACGATCACTTTGTCTTTGTATTTTATGTTTAATGAATGAACATTATTGCTGCGAATAGTAATTAGCTTATGATAGTGTGGCTTTTTTTAAGCTATCAGCTAAACTATTCTGGTTACTATCGCTGTATATTTTATGTTTGTGTTAAATTGAGTACTTGTACCTGTTATTGACAGGATGGGGGCATTTATTTAGCAAGTTGTACATGTGAAACAAAAATATTGGTTATATTATTCAATAAAAAGACAAGCGGTAGCGCTTACGCTAAGATGTGATGGTGTTTCTTATGTAACAAGAAGGTACAAAGTAGAACTACTTTGTTTTAGTAAGTAGTGTGTTGTGTATTTCCTTGTGCTTTGTTTCAAGTTTTAGTGAAGCCACGGTAAAATTTAAAGGTGTTTTTGGAGTATTTTTGCTAGCTATCTCTCTAGCTAGGCTTAGCACAGCACCTGTGAAGGCAGAATGGGCACAATTCTCACTGCCCTAAACATTCTTCTGCAAACACAAGCACAAAAAAATACAATACACATGCTTCCACATCGTGGGACATTGTTCTCAAGAAACTGGGGTTTGCTCCCAGCATGGATGGAACACGTGGCACGTGTGCGTGCAGACAGATGGCCTTCGCCGCCAGAAGAGACAGCGTAATTCATGAAGCTCGCTTGCAGCTCCTGAGTGCTTCCCCTGTATTAGTCATCCAACACCACAAGTTCTATTTTCACCAAAACATTCTGCCTGACAGCAAAACAAAACGGACACGCACGTGCACTGTACAACAGAAAGCGCGGGTGCCTCTTTGCAATATCAGGTAAAGGTCAAATAATTCAACATTGCATCATCTGTCCTTAATTACATTCAGCCTAATTTGATAGGTAGAGTTTTTAGTGTAAAGCTACAGTGGTTATGATTTAGTGTCATCTAGTGGTGAAACAGAAAACTGCATTATGTTCTTGTTGGTCATGTTCTTTTGTTTGTTTGTTTCCCACCATGTTTTTGCTTTTTTGACGATGGGGATTCATGTTCCCTGGCCTTCTCCTTTGATAAACATTATGTATGAGCCTCTGTTTCACAAAATTTATGGTCCTCAAACTTGTTAGACCACACTAGCAGCTGGTAGAGGGTGTATATAGGGGAGCAACTACTCATTCCTCTGCTTTTTTTCAGGGTTCTGGCTGCAGTGCAGAATGTGAAAGACGGCGTAGCTATGTCCTCTTTGGATGACTGTGTCAACATTGCAGTGCGACATGGTGGCATCCATGAGGGGGCACATTTTGGTATTAATGCTATATTCCATTCCTGCTAATAAAACTACACAATGTAGCCTTGAGGGCAGCAACAAATACTTTAGAAAGATGATACTGAAAATACAGACCTCTCAAGTAACAACTGAGAAGCCAGTATGTCTGCATACTCTTATATATGACCCGGCGAATCAAAATTACCATACATCACCAATTCTGTTCCTGTTTACTGCTGACTGATTCCAAGAGATATTCAGTAATTGCCATCCTAACAAAAAAACATAAAAAAAACAAAACAAAAAAACAACCCAACAATTACAATTGTGCCAAACTGGTGATTTTGGTGTGTTGTATACTCGTATTTGTAACGGAGGCCAGCAGGTGTCGCTGTGCAGATGTAGTAGTTAGTAAACCTCACTCTCAACAGCTCTTAAGGATTCTCTGATAACAAGGCCAGAGCCCTGGGTTTTAGCCTTCTGGTTAGAGTCAAACTCCCATGCCGAAGATCGTGAGTTTGCATCCAGAGGGGAGTGAATGGGCGGAGTCATAACAACACAACGCAGAGTGCAGCTGCTACATCTTGTAGGGTATGCATAGTTGCACTGAAATTTGTTGCAGTGAGTTTATATTTTGGGAACAGTATTTTCAATGTAGTTTTAGTTTTCATTTCGAGGTAGTGAATTTTGAATTGTTTGACTTTGAGGTGATATTCTGCTCTATTCTCTATGTTGACAAATTGCCATGGCTACAACTATGTACATAGGAACGACTGCACACGTGCTGTAAAGAGGGCCAACTTTGGCTCCAAATCATATTTGGTCTGTAGTTTTGCCTGATTAAGATGATCATGTGTGTAATTATTTCTGTTTTACTGAAAGATTATAATTTTGGGGATACTGCGCATTAGATTTATAGGACACCCCAGTTAAATTTGTTGTTTGTTTGTTTTAAGTTTGGACTAAAGTTACCTCGCTTTATGGTATCTGCCATTTAGGGTGGGGTTTTTTTTTTTTGTGTTTTTTTTTTATTATTTTTTACGTAGAATCCCATTTAAATGATGCAACCTAACTATTTTCAATTCAGTTCAATTGATTTCATTTATATAGCGCCAAATCACAACAAAGCTGCCTCAAGGCGCTTCACACAAATAAGCTCTAACCTTACCAACCCTTACTCTTTAAGTGGACTGACTGAAAAATCTTTCCTTTGTGTTACTTTGGAAGTGCACCCGACAGAGAACTTGGCTGCTGACTAATCGATATGAACTCACTAAAAAGCCTTAAAGGGACCAACAGTGTGTGTGTGTGTGTGTGTGTGTGTGTGTGTGTGTGTGTGTGTGTGTGTGTGTGTGTGTGTGTGTGTGTGTGTGTGTGTGTGTGTGTGTGTGTGGACACCATTTGTATCTACCTTTCTGCAGTGATCAGTTTAGTATAGATGTATTATAAACTTCATGCCCATATGTTTTTCTAACCAGTAGCCAATAAACGGCCGCCCACCTTTTCCGTCTCAGGTGTGCTTCCAAGTCCAAGCCCCAGCTGCAGACTTTATTCCTGCTCTCTGTGCCCAGTGGATGGCAAGGACACAGAACTTTATCTAAACTCTAGGGGTCACAGACCTTCAACCACGTGCAGTTTTTGGTGATTTACTGAGGTCCTTGATTTATTGCATTGGTCAAAGAGGTTGTTTACCTCTGTGTTGATTAGTTTGATTTTTGCATAATGTTTGCGTATTGATGTTCATGAAACTTGGAAGTAGAGTGCGGTTTACTTTTTTTTTTTTTTTTTTGCACAATGTGAGGTGTATAATCTGATGCATAGTTAGGGCCCCTTTTACACATAGTGCAACGTTTGGATGGCATCTGTACGAATACGGTGAAACAGCATGAAACAGTTCGAAATTAGTGCATGAAACATCGCGCATGAAACATCACGCCAACGGGCAGGCATGCACGGACCCGGTGCGAGAGTTCGTGCATGCGCCAGTGTTCATTGAGCAGGAACAGTACCAGGTGCAGCACATGGTGCCACTTATGTGGAATAAATAAAATAATAAAAACCAGCCGGCACCTGTGGGACCACATCGCGCCACTTGTGTGGAATAATGATAATAATAATAATTTTAAACAAAAAATGCACCACCGGGACGCAAACTCATGCCTTTCAAAACCTCTGATTCCCAGTCAGAGACTTTACTACTGAGCTACAGAGCTGTTCTTTGAAAGCTGCAGAAAGCTGCCTCATATCAGGAAGGACATGGAAGTATTACAAAAAAAAAATTAAAATCCCACACCATATAAAAACACCGCATTTATCAAGTGAACAATAAAATATGATCCGTCTGTTCCTCTGCTGATGACCCATGGTCACAGACCAGACATGAGAAGCAGTGTGCTCTGATCATGTCCACATCTACTGGTCAGGTGCGTCCAGTCGGCTGCGTACGCGTTCTGCCTGACACGCATGTCTTGTGGAGGGCGCGCCGCAGCACAGACACTGCCTCATGTGGAACAGCTCATGTGGGTGACGTGATGGTCAGATTGCGCGCTGTGCCTGTGTGTTGTGATCTGACGGTCCGTTTCAACCTGGGGGCTGTCAGTGTCCACTCCATGTGCATGCTCCCTTGCTGCAGCTTGTTGCCACCACGGCGATATATGTTTTTGTTTATGTCCACGTAAATACAGCAATCAGATACACACGCCTCACAGTGGACAGTTGTTTGCCATGACTGTCCAAACACAGTAGGCGTTGGAATGTCCAGAATGACAGATCACCACAGCTGCTTCTGTCGGAAGCCACGCCTCCCGTGAGTTGAGCGCACACACCCATGTGTCAGCGTGTGTGTTTGCAAAGTCACACTCGTGAGGAACTTAGACAAATTTCACATCAGTACAACAGTGATTGTCTGCTGATTGTTGTCGTGTGAAGAGTGCGACTAGCCACACATTTTCTAAGTGCCATGCAAGTGGTGTTAGATGTTCGTGCATGTCACCTGGAATTTGGCCGGCACCTGCCACGAGAGGGTGTGATGGGTTTGCACAGCGCACACTTTGTCTTTCAGGTGCTTGTGTGCACACATAGTTGTAGCAACAGGTGTACGAGGCGTTGGTGACAGGGACAACATTACACGGTTTGCACACGATTCCTGCATCATGCGTGCTAAGTGTGCACTTTGTCCGAACTTTGCCCTATGTGTGAAGGGGCCCTTAGACTTCTGCTGTTTGCTGCTGTCTTTTATCTCATTTGGCTGTTGATTCACCCATTTTTTTATACTCACTTATTACAATTAAGTGTCATGAGGGCCACTGGAGCCTATCCCAGGTGTCACTGGACACAAGGTGGGGTGCACCCTGGACAGGCTGCCAGTCTATGGCAGGGCCACATGTAGGCATAAGGGGCATACCCATCAATTTAAGTAAAACTGATCGTGGTGCTGGGGGGGGGGGGGGGGGGGGTGATGGTGGTGGTGTAAGAGTTGAATGAATGTGGTTGAAGGGCCTGTTACACTTCGGAACTTGCATGCACTCTAGTAATTACCGCTCTCGTTAGATGATGGATTTGATTTGGGATAGGAGGGACAAGTTGAGCTGGCAGCCAGGAGGGAGTGAGTGGTGGCTGGCCACCACTGCTGAACCGCCAACAGGAGAGTGTTATGGTTAAGGGTCGAAACACTCCATGATTGTTGGTAACCATCTGATGACACAACCTCCTGGCTGAGAGCTCTGGTCATTGTAAGATGACTGGAAGAGGTGCATCTTTGGATGTATGTTATCGCAATGCATTGACAAAAATAACCTACGATGTTTAGTATGACTGATTGATAAATCCCTTATTGCATAATTTATTTGGATGGGACAGGTTTTATATTGGAGAGGTGGGGTAAAGTTATTATTACCAGAGTTCCTCATTTTTCTGAACAGCGCACACTTTGTCAGTAAAGATTGTGGCACCTGGTTATATTAATCCCTTGTGAACACACGCATCAATTATATCCAGTGGAAATTGAGTTTTATGCTGTTTATCTCAAGTATTGATGCATGAAAAGATGCTTTTGGGAAAAAACACTTGCATCTTTAGATCATCTGCTTTATTTGCACAAAGCGCTCTGCAAAGACCACAGCTCTGTGTGCAGATAAAAAAGCTGCATGTTAAATCCAAAGCCAGTGGGATGGGTAGCAAAAAAAAAAAAAAGTGATGCTGACAGAAAATTTGAAGCTATATGATAGAAAGTGACTGTAGAGACAAATCCATTATTTCACAGAGCTGACAACGCAGGAAAAAAACTCAGAAGCCTGGTAATTCTTCGTCTTTCTTAATTTTCTTTTTTAGAGGAGTGATGACCATGAGTACGAACTGTTTATTGAGTAGCCACTCCCATCTCAGTCATTTATATCAAGCTTCTTATTCCATCCCATTACAATACTTGCAGTACCAAGCTAATGTCAGCCGAATAGGGCTACAATGAGTAATATTTCAATAATATACTCCATTATCATGTCTGAACACTTACTCAAAACAAAAGTGGTGTTGCGTTGACGTACAACTTTGGACCTGATATGTTCATTACAGTGTGATTGTAGGTTAGTCTCATATTTCGTGCTAGGGTGCAGTCCAAGGAAACCAGGTCCAGTGTGAGTACTTTTGTTTGGTTCTTGCTGCAGGATAAGTACTGGCACTAATGGGCCTCCGGGCCTGTGTCAGATTTACATCTTGCTCTTGTTCCGTACCTTGCAGCTTCACCATGTTTCATTAAAATTAGCCCATAATGTTTGGCGTAATTGTGGTGAAAATCAGACAAACATAGTGTTCAGTCACGGGTGCAAACATAAGCCTTGGTGGAGTTAATTATGCACTAAAAGTGCCACAGTGGGACTGACTCACTGTTTCTCACAGCAAGGATAAGAGTGTGACTTCCCTCTGATGTACTAGTACCATCCTAACAGTCACTGGTACTCAGGTAGGGACTTACTGTAAAACTAGACCAGGGTAATACTTCAGAAACCCTGCTTCCTCACATCACTACTCGTTGAGTGTGGTAGCAGCGCCTGTGGTGGAAAAGCCTGTTGTGACTGACAGAGGTTTCCTGGTGGGGTCAGTGACTACAGGGAGCTGCTGAATAGCAGGCGTGTCTTAATGAGGCTCGTCAGGCTCTGCGCACACACACGCTCCCTTGCTACATCTTTTTCTCTCTCACCCCCTGTATTTCTCCTTCCTCATCACCTTTAGCCGCCTCCCTCCCGCTCCTCCTGTCACTCATCCTCCCTCCACCTCGTGTCTACCCACCTGTGCCCCAGCACCACCCACTCAACTTCACCCTCTTCTGCTTTCGATCAATCTTCCCCCGTTCTCCCTCATTCCGGGTTTTATCCATCGCTCCGCTGTGTCGCCTATTTATCATTCCACCGCCCCTAGCGCTCATCTACCTCCTCACCTCTTTATTCCCTCGCGTAGCTTTCATCCTCTCACTTCCTTTTCTTCGTCTCTTTCACTTTCCTCCCCGCTGTAATCCTCTATCCCCGTCTCCTCCTCGGAGGCTGTTGAACGGGCAGCTCGGGGAGAGAAAAGTGTCGAGGCTGCAGGATTTTCCTTAATCTGCCAAGGCCCTGAGTGCCGATAGCCTCCTGCACCGTTCCCTCTGTTGAGTTCCCAACAATGGCCGCCTGTCTGCGTGGTTCCAGCACATTAACGCCCGTCTGCATGTGGCTTTCTGTCGCTCTCCCATCATCCTTTGCCACCCTCGCTATCTTTTAGAAATTTTTCACTTTGCTATTTTCCCACCTGCTCGTGATTGACGGGTCTCGTATGTGCGCGTTTGGATGCACGTGTGGGATGGCGGCCCTTTGAATGTGTAAGCTGCGTTCACAAGCGCGTGAGAGCCTATTTGTGTGGCTTATACGTGTATCTGTGCGCGTGGGCAACTTCACTTGTGTGAAACCGCGGCGTGCGTGCATGCTTGCTGTGGGAGCGTTGGCGTTGCTCCTCTCCAGTAACAAAGTAAGGAAGCCATCGTGTTTTATCAAATGTCAGGGAATCTTAAGTGTGTCTTTTAAGCACAATAGGCAGTGAAAATGTCAACACTTGAAGGGTCTATTACACTTCAAGCCTTTGGTGCACTTTTTTTCCTCTCCACCTTTCTGATTCCTTTATTGATGTTTTCATAGGAATTTGAAAGAAAGAAGAATATCAACCCGTTTATGTCAAGAATAGATTCAGCTCAGCAGTCGAGTGGTTAAGCTCCAACTATTAATGGTTATCTGCCATGATTTGATCTACGGCGTTATATGGCGGCTTTTTCCTGACTCTGTGTGGAAAGAACATCCGCAGGTTTTCCTTATTTCATAGCTACAATAACATGTTTGGTCTCCTTTGAGTTCAATAACAAAGTTCATTATGTTACAGAAATCCCCGCGGTGGACCGTCCATCACATGTGCACGTACATATACAGTATATATGCTGCGCTAAACCACTCCCACCTCTGTTGTCATGGAGAACACGTTTCACCCATCCTTCCATAAAGAACAATATTGCCTGCACATCTTTTGCAATAACAGAGCCATTGTGCGCGGCTGTGGAGGTTTATAATATCTGTATACGTGCTGCTTTTGTGTGTGCATGTGAGTTTATGTGTTGTTTAGCGTGTTTAGGGGAGATAACGCGAAGGACGAATGCTGCCGTAGCTGTCGGGCCACGAGTGGAGAATAGGGTCTTTGTTGCAACGTTAGCTTTTCATTACAGCGTTGGGGTGACCCCCTGAACCCCGCTAGACAGGCCGTCTGCGTGTCACTTCCTGTCCGCGCTTGCTGAGCGATGCTACTGGCAGGCTATTGTCCCTGGGAGAGTGCGATATGATCGGGGAATGTGTCCTAATGTTTGCAGATTGGCTCGCCGGAGCAACAATTACACTTGGAGAAGGTTCCCAGCGGGGATGTTGAGCGATAACAGCCTGGGTGTGGAAGCGGGTGAAAAAGGCTCTGTGTGTTTCTCCTCCACGTGTGTGTGTGTTCTTTGTGGCAGTGATGATCTTTTATTGTTTTAATAGCTCAGCCACGTGGTCCTGCTTGCACCTAGAAGCCACAATGGAGAAGTTTTTCCAATTTTCCTCCTAAATGAAGTCTGAAATTGCCTCCTTTGTTTTTACTGTTCATTTGTTGCTCATCACATCTTCATAAAACGAAATGAGGAAAATGAAGGTGTATTGTCAGATTCTCATAGGGTTTTGGGTTTGATGCCAGTCTGCCATGCAAGATAGTGATGTAAAAATACATCAGAATAAGTGTAAAGTGTTGTTTTGCTCTGTTTTTCGTAGCACCCCCCCCCCCCCCCCCGCCCCACCACCACCAAGTAAATAAATAATTTAAAAAAAAAGCAAAAAAGAGAGTGTGTGTGTGGGGTGTATAGGACTGACTCTGTTCATGCATCTGTCCATGAATCTTTTAGGCATAACTCTTAAAGCATTTGGTGGATTTTGATAAAACGTAACACAATTGTAACACATAATATGAAGATGTGTATGAAACAAAATCATTCCAGTCCAACAACTTCGACTGGAGATAATTAGAATTTTGTTTTTAATTGTGGCATCATACAGGGTGTCCCAAAAATAGTGCCACAAAATCATTTGACTCTAATTCTGCAGTGGCTAATCTGAATTCTGAATTTTCAGACATTAATATATATGCGAGGAATTTCTTCCCACGTAGTTTGAGACTGATCCAGTGAGGATGCCACTTACAATCGGGCAAAAAGGGAAACTGGTGGAATTCTACTTTGAGACCATATCGATCATGCAAACTCAACAATAATATCAATGTCATTTTGCAGTTAGAAAAGCTCCAGACAGAAAGACAATATAGAGGGTTGTAAAGAAGTTTCAAACAAAGGGAGATCTGGCCGAACCAGAGGAGTGGTGCACATACTGAGCACATCTTGTGAATGGCAACATTCTTACAAACTGAGGTGAAATTAGAAATGAACACCAGACATAAAATTCCCTGAGATATGACATATGACACTTTTTTGGGACACCTTGTCTTATATTGTTTTCACACAAGTGCAACTCCCGCTAAACTGTTTGGTGGAATTCAGTAGAGGTTCACATGATGGTAGTTGTGCACGAAGGAAAATAATTCCCTTCTGATGTTTTCAGTGAAAGATAATTGGACTTCATTTAGCTTGATGTATGACATGATACTGACCATGTCAGTGTAACTTCTCCTCCAAACAGATGTTTGTTTGTGGATTTTAATGAAACTTCATACAAAGATAGCATGCCTTATCAAGATGTGAATGAAGGAAACAATTCTGGTCTGATGTCTTAAAAGGGAGCTACATTTTTTTTTCAGTGATACATCACATGATATTGTCCATGTAAGCGCAGCTCCTCCTAAACTGTTTTTTTTTTATCTCAACAAAACATTGCACAGTGGTAGCACACCATGTGAAGAGGAAAATAAGTCTGGTCCAAAGTCTTCAAGGGGAGATAATTGGACTTTTGTCAAATTTGCCAGTTACACGCACAGATATTGACCAGTTTGCTCATTCAAGTGTTTCTTCACAAACGATTTGCCACCACTGATACATAATAATGTGTAAGAAATAACTATGGCAGGTGTGTGTGTGTGTGTGCGTGTGTGTGTGTGTGTGTTGGGGGGGAGTCATTTTGGGAGCTTGATCACAGATTTTTAGTCTTACAATATCTCCTTCTCTCTCTTTGTCACAGTGACAGGGTCGGCGTGTGGGGGGATCCTAGATGCAAGCGAGGCGGGTTACATCACCTCCCCTGGTTATCCTTTGGAGTACCCACCTCACCAGAACTGCCACTGGATCATCACAGCACCCGAGCCCTCGCAGCGCATCGTCCTCAACTTCAACCCACACTTCGAGATCGAGAGGCTCGACTGCAAGTAAGATGGGGGCTACATGGGAGTCAGGCGGCTTTAATAAGGGAGTCAAAGTCTGTAAACCGCTTTTTTTTTCTGTCAGAGCAAAATTGCTTTGGCCACTAAGACTTTATGGTGTATTATTATTCCGGCTGAATGATGACTTGTGGTGACATTTTCATTAGTATGCAGCAAAAGTGTTTGTATCTCAAATAAATAATTTCCTATTGAAGTGCGCAGTTTTTTCCCCCTTTGCATAATGTTCAAATTCACTACCAGTGGTTTGGCTTCAGCCTACGTTATTGAAACTTTTTCCACATTTTGACCACAACTGGTCATTTGCAAAGGAAATTTTAATTGTAGACACAAGCGTTCTGCAAAATGCAGACCATTAAGAGGGCTGTGGTTTTCTTTTTTTATGTGCAAATGGTGAGCACATGAGCTCTTTTCAGTGCCATCTGTTTTCACATTCACAACATTGCACACATTAAGTCCTGGATGCTGCCCAGTACTTATTATGGGCCTGTTAAAAAACCCTTCTTTGGAAGGATTACTAAGGTAAATTCCTTGCTCAAGGGCATATCAGCTGTACCAATCAGGCAAATTAGCGCTATGCAACGGTAGCCGCGCTTGGAATCTTGTTGAAGCGTTCCGGTGTCCCGACGAGATGATCTACCCGTCGAGAAGACCTCCAACGCGCAACTCTGTACCCTGAACCTTAAACACCTCCCCCCGGTGACTTTATCTACCTCTCTTGACGGGACACGGTCACCCGTCAAGATGAGCTCCCATACAGAAGAAAACCCAGTAAATTTTTGTCTTTACATAAAAACACAATAATAAGTGTCTTTTCGATTTAAAAAGTAAAAACTTGCATTTACATGCTGTCTTTAAAGCAAAATATTGTCGTTTGATGATGGGGAGCTCAGCTCGGTACACGTAACTGTCGATTTGCGCGATGGGGATATAGCTCATCTCGACAGAACACCGGTTTGCATTTATCTCTATATGGATTCACATTTTCAAAGCTAATATTTCAGATCTTTGAGAAATATGTCTATCCTAAGATCGCCAACAGGGTACTGGGGAGGTACCCTGTTGGTTGTTAGGGGAGGTGTTAGGGGAGATGATGGTCTAGTGGTTAAGCTGTTGGGCTTGAGACCAGAAGATCCTGGGTTCAAAATCCCCACCTGACTGGAAAATCACTATGGGCCCTTGGGCAAGGACTTAGTCCCCTATTGCTCCCGGTGTGTAGTGAGCGCCTTGTATGGCAGCACCCTGACATCGGGGTGAATGTGAGGCATTTTGTAATATAAAATGCAGTCCATTTACCATTTTACTGTCAGCAATGTAAATTGCAACTGTAAGTAACTTTTGTTCGGAGCATTTTTGCTTGAATACTCAGGAGAGAACATAAATAACTCAAACTAAGGGCACAGCGTCAAACTGGAAGTCCTTCGATTTTGCATGCATGCGCCATTGAGCTATATTATCTGATATTTCAAATAAAATCCTCAGAAATGACAAAGACAAACAAATCCACAGCAGCCAGCAGGTGAGCGGTGGGTCCTGGCACACTATCGGTCACTCAAACTGACCACACCCCTAATCTTAATCGTAAATGAATGGATTAAAGTAGTTTAAACTGATGACTTATATCAACATTCACCCCCGTACATTTGTCATGTACAGGTAAACTAGTTGTCAAGATCAAAACTGTTTTTTGGTACCGGGCCATAGACTTGTTTTTTTTTTTTTCTGCTGTAAAGATGGAGAATTTAACATGGAGTTCTACGGGGATTGACTGGATTTTGGAGCTAGCCTCAAGTGGCCATTCAAAGAACTGCAAGTTTTGGCACATTAATTTTGGTGTTATTTCTTGGGAACAACAACATTTAATAGTTGAGATAAATCTGAGAGTCTTTTTTTTTGTATGCTGAGACAAACATGCTGTGTGGCGTTATTGGTGTAATCTCACTGCCAAACCTCCATCTGATAATCAAATGCCAAGCAGCGTTGAAAATGTGTATGATGGCATTTACGCAGAGAAATCAGATAGTACGAGGGCATGAAAGACCAGATGGATGAAAGACAAAAATGATATTAGTTTGAAGTTCGTAGTGGAAAAGGCCAATGGAGAATAAACAAGGAAGGGAAGAAGAGGGAAAATTGGATCCAGCTGTTTGAATCAAAAGTGCATTGACCGGTTTCCTTTCTCAGAAACATGAATAATCCAAATCATGTGTGCTATTGTCTTTTACTTCAGCCTGAGGAAGAAGCCCCAACTGTTAAATTCCAGTTTTATATAAACGGGTCAGTGAGAATGGTACACAATCCAAGCAGTCTGAAACCCTTTTTGGACCCTTCAGTCTGTTTTGACATGAACACATGTGATTTATTGATCCAGTCTTGGAGTTCCAGACATATATTTCTCCATCCTTGTTCCAATCCTCACTTTTCTCTGTGCACTAAAGATTTCATAATCAGATGTTTGTGCGTTGAAGCACTTTGGCCAGGACAAAATATTCTGAATAATGCACAAACGATGACTTTGACAGTATTTTGTAATAATTACCAGCACACAGTTGTGTTGCACAATCATCTATTACCACATAACCCGAAGAGGACTGAAGAGGATTTGGGTGGGACTGACACGTCGATTCTGCTTTTACTTGAGGACTGTTGAATGTGACGCACATGCAGTTGCAATATTCTATGAACCAGCAGGTGGCAGTAAACAGAAGACACTGGAGATGAGGGATGTTGGAGGAGGACGGAACTTCTCTTAAATGTAAAATCACAACCCAAACTTTATGTTGCCTGCACAGCAACCTTTACTGGAGCCATGATCATTTCCAACGTACTTGGGTGACCTGGATGAATGGATTTTCTGTTACA
This sequence comes from Thalassophryne amazonica, assembly GCF_902500255.1. NCBI lineage: Eukaryota > Metazoa > Chordata > Actinopteri > Batrachoidiformes > Batrachoididae > Thalassophryne > Thalassophryne amazonica. The sequence continues at coordinate 159,022,998 of NC_047103.1, forward strand.
GGGCGATTCCACAGGGCACCGTGTTACTACGATCGCCCACGATCCAAACAGTGCAAGAATGGCACGAGACGACTTAATCCAGATCGACTCTTACAGGCTGTCTTATAAAGTGCAAACCGGCAACTGGCAGGTGTATAAAGTGCAGACCTGTTAAACTGCCTGAAAACGAAAAAAAGGAGTTGTGTCCTTGGCCAGACATGATCAAAAACCGCCACAAACGCTGCTTTGGCTTCAAATTTTTACCCCAGTGGAGCACGATCAAAAAAAATTCAAGCCATTGTCACTATGAATACACCATTTAAAGAAGTTTGAACATGATTGAAGCTGTTAAGACTGCAAATACCCCAAAGTTACAGTGTACTACCAATGATTTTGCAAATCGGGAAGGAATTTTTGAACAGTTAAAAAAAATTGGATCCCGATGTCAAATCTGGTGCTGACGTTGGCCGTAACTACTACATATGCCAGGTTTGTTCAAGATTCACACAGCTGGATCAAGAAGTTACTATGATGCTTCAAAACATTCCCGGATTTGCTATTCGGGATTCAATGGGAAGGAGCAGTGCTCTGTGGAATAGCCTCATAAGACAGAAAAAATCACTAAGACGCTTTTGCGCCAGATCTTTAAGGAGAGGCTCTTTTTTTTTTTCAACCTGTGACCTATCAACTTTCATGCTCTTTTCAACTTTCAGTCTAATCTGAGGATCTGTGAGTACCATTAGAATGACGTGTTAAAACAGCTGTTACTTGGGGAGAATCAGGTGAGGAATATCACTGGGACGCTGAGGGCGTGTTAGAAACCACATTTTCTCTGTGTTCATTTCTCTGCAACTCCAAATCAGTTTCGGATGAACAGTAACCCATAATAACCTCTATGGTCGGACGGTTCTGAGAGATATTATACCTAAATTTCTTGTTGTTAAATAAAACCATTAAACTGATGTTTAATACTGAATGTTGACTGTATAACATATATTATATAATGCTGAGTGGATCCTTGTCATTTGATTGATGCTTTGTATGTCACATGACAAGGATTATTCGTGTATTTTGAAAGCAAATGCATTACATCTTGGTCACCACACATACCACATACAACACTAAGCCAATAAATTGCTAAAGCATTTAGCTGTAGTAACTGTGAACCCCTACCTTCTATTATATCCAGTGGCTTCACATTTACGGCTGGTATGAGGATCAGCACCTCTAAAATCTGAGGCCATGGTTCTCAGCAGGAAACCGATGGATTGCCTACTCCGGTAGGGAATATGGCCTTGCCCCAAGTGCCAAGTGAAGGAATTCAAGTACCTCGGGGTCTGTTCACGAGTGAGGGGACGATAGAGTGTGAGATTGGCTGGAGAAATCGGTGCAGGCAGGGGCGGTGTTGCATTCGCTCTACCGTACCGTTGTGACAAAAAGGGAGCTGAGGCAAAAGGCGAAGCTCTCGATCTACTGGTCAATCTTCGTTCTTATTCTCACAAGCGGCCAAAATGGTTAGGATTTTAGGATTATAAATGTTTGTGACTGTTGGACGTTTTTTTTTTTTTTTTTTTGCTGGCTTAAAAGATAGCGGAACTAAATTTACTGGAAGCTAATTGGTCTGCTAATGATTTTCAAAGTTAGCTGAAAAGCTAACCTGTTAACAAAGAACATTAGCTTTGCTCTTTAGCTGCTAGCTGATTAGCTGAACTGGAGCCCATGAGGAGTTAGCTTCGAAACCTACGACGTTCTCATTTTGAGGCAACAACGCTAGCCACAATAGTACTACTGTCTGTGTAAAGTGTCAGTCTGCTGGAAATATTATTTTTCCAGGTTTGTGCATCCAGGCTTGTGACAGTATTCCTCAAAGTGTCAGTGGTGCGTAATTATCTCCTTCGGAGTTGACGTGACGCCAGCGTCGGTGTCGGTGCACCCGACTTCCTCAGTGTAGTGACACAGAGGCGAACAGCCTCTGCTGTTGATAAGCAGTGTGTCAAGTCTTTTCTCACAGCCTGGGGCAGGCAGGGCAGGAGGAGGCCGAGGGAGGAGGAAGAGAAAGCTGAAATACCTCCTGTTTCCTCCTTTCCACAGAGAATTTTATTGGGATGGGAGTTTTTTTTTTTCATTCGCCTGGAGGGACAGAGGCCTTGGCCTGCCCTCTCAGATACACTCCCACTCAATCTCTCTTCATCCTGAATGTGCGGGTGTGGGTGTGTGTGTGTGTGTGTGTGTGTGTGTGTGTGTGTGTGTGTGTGTGTGTGTGTGTGTGTGTGTGTGTGTGTGTGTGTGTGTGTGTGTGCGTGTGTGTGTGTGTGAGACAGTCAGCAAGCGTGGGTGGGAGAAGGCATCTTTGGGTAACTCCGCAAGCATGTAAGCGAGCGTGACTGTAGTTTGGAAGAGTAGCTGCTCAATATTTTATTCTTTCACCGCTCAATGTGAGACATAAGTCCTATTTTAAAAAGCCCATTAGAGAAATAGTGTATCAAACCAACATGTATTTATGCATAACCTCCAACACTAATGCTTTTGCCCTTCTGTGTTTCACAGAGGATGCTTTTCCCTTTGGGGCACAAAAATAAGTGGAAAAGCCAAAGTACAACTCGATATTGCTGCTCTTTCTGTCCTGTGTTATGCATTTTACCCGGATTGATCTGAGCCCTGTAGCGCTCTTATGGGTAGCTTCCTTTTTTTGCCAAGGCGATTAGGCACGGAGCAAGGAGATACTTGCATGTTTTCACGGTCCTCCATGCAGTTAGTGAGGGAGCCGGAGGGGTGCAGAGGTGGAAGGCTCACCATCTAAGACCAGAGCTGAAAAATATGCGTGACAGTTGGGATTAGAGAGGAAGGGAGCTGTGAGTTACCCGAAAGAAAATGAATGATTCAGCCTGGACTCAAGATCATGGAAGCATACAGAAGAAACAATACATACATTTGATAACTGTTCATATGCTTCGTAGGAGTGTAATAATCAAAAATATATTTTTAAATAATCGCTGCAACTACATCGAAACATGGAACCCTGAATCAATCTAAATGTTCTACAGACTGCTACTTCCGCATCTTCAGACTCTTATAAAAGTTCAGAAGACATCATGTGACTCTTGTGAGACTGGTCCAAGGAATGTTAACTTTGTGAGGTAAACGTAATGGTACATTTAGAACTTCCTTATAAAGCTAACGGTTTGAACTTTATTTTCGGTTGACATTTTGTTCATTCCAGCTGGACGCCGAGGTCATAATTCCCCCAGTTACCAGTAGGTAGTATCAATTGGAACATCGCTTGAAATCAGAATTCCAACTCGTCAACTTGGTTGAACGCCACATACAGTAGTGTTCAGAATATAGTAGTGCTATGTGACTAAAAGATTAATCCAGGTTTTGAGTATATTTCTTATTATTACATGGGAAACAAGGTACCAGTAGATTCAGTAGATTCTCACAAATCCAACAAGACCAAGCATTCATGATATGCACACTGTTAAGGCTATGAAATTGGGCTATTAGTAAAAAAAAGTAGAAAAGGGGGTGTTCACAATAATAGTAGCATCTGCTGTTGACGCTACAAACTCAAAACTATTATGGTCAAACTGCTTTTTTAGCAATCCTGTGAATCACTAAACTAGTATTTAGTTGTATAACCACAGTTTTTCATGATTTCTTCACATCTGCAAGGCATTAATTTTGTTGGTTTGGAACCAAGATTTTGCTCGCTTACTAGTGTGCTTGGGGTCATTGTCTTGTTGAAACACCCTTTTCAAGGGCATGTCCTCTTCAGCATAAGGCAACATGACCTCTTCAAGTATTTTTGACATATCCAAACTGATCCATGATACCTGGTATGCGATATATAGGCCCAACACCATAGTAGGAGAAACATGCCCATATCATGATGCTTGCACCACCATGCTTCACTGTCTTCACTGTGAACTGTGGCTTGAATTCAGAGTTTGGGGGTCGTCTCACAAACTATTAGTATTATTATTAGGGCTATTAGTAAAAAAAAAAAGTAGACAAGGGGTGTTCACAATAATAGTAGTGTGGCATTTAGTCAGTGAGTTCGTCGATTTTGTGGAACACACAGGTGTGAATCAGGTGTCCCCTATTTAAGGATGAAGCCAACACCTGTTGAACATGCTTTTCTCTTTGAAAGCCTGAGGAAAATGGGACGGTCAAGACATTGTTCAGAAGAACAGCATAGTTTGATTAAAAAGGTGATTGGAGAGGGGAAAACGTATACGCAGGTGCAAAAAATTATAGGCTGTTCATCTACATTCATCTCCAATGCTTTAAAATGGACAAAAAAAAAAAAAAAAAAAAAAACAGATGCGTGGAAGAAAACGGAAAACAACCATCAAAATGGATAGAGGAATAACCAGAATGGCAAAGGCTCACCCATTGATCAGCTCCAGGATGATCAAAGACAGTCTGGAGTTACCTGTAAGTGCTTTGACAGTTAGAAGACGCCTGTGTGAAGCTAATTTATTTGCAAGAATCCCCCACAAAGTCCCTCTGTTAAATAAAAGATGTGCAGAAGAGGCTACAGTTTGCCAAAGAACACATCAACTGGCCTAAAGAGAAATGGAGGAATATTTTGTGGACTGATGAGAGTAAAATTGTTCTTTTTGGGTCCAAGGGTCGCAGACAGTTTGTGAGACGACCCCCAAACTCTGAATTCAAGCCACAGTTCACAGTGAAGACAGTGAAGCATGGTGGTGCAAGTATCATGATATGGGCATGTTTCTCCTACTATGGTGTTGGGCCTATATATTGCATACCAGGTATCATGGATCAGTTTGGATATGTCAAAATACTTGAAGAGGTCATGTTGCCTTATGCTGAAGAGGACATGCCCTTGAAATGGATGTTTCAACAAGACAATGACCCCAAGCACACTAGTAAATGAGCAAAATCTTGGTTCCAAACCAACAAAATTAATGCCTCGCAGATGTGAAGAAATCATGAAAAACTGTGGTTATACAACTAAATACTAGTTAGTGATTCACAGCATTGCTAAAAAAGCAGTTTGAACATAATAGTTTTGAGTTTGTAGCATCAACAGCAGATGCTACTATTATTGTGAACACCCCCTTTTCTACTTTTTTTTACTAATAGCCCAATTTCATAGCCTTATGAGTGTGCATATCATGAATGCTTGGTCTTGTTGGATTTGTGAGAATCTACTGAATCTACTGGTACCTTGTTTCCCATGTAACAATAAGAAATATACTCAAAACCTGGATTAATCGTTTTAGCCACATAGCACTGCTATTATTCTGAACACTACTGTATACCGGTTCACAATCCAAAATGGCCACTTCGAGCGTCAACAGTAGCGAAAGTTGTCGTTTTACTATTTTAGGACTTCCTTTTTTGTGTTCAGTTTAATAAGTTGCACACACACTACTGTACAACTGCTCTCTGTGGATTTTTTATGGGGGGCAGGAAACACTTCATAATGAGTAGTTTATTAGCTGTTGCCGCTAATGCCGGTAGATGTTGCCTAACAACGGGCTACACTATGCTACAACCAAGGAGTAAATTGAAGCACTCAAAGTAAAAATGTTGTACAATAGTACCTTCTGTGCCATGTGTCCACTTACGTGAAGTCCCTTTGGTGGACCAAATATGTGTTTTATACGACTGCAAACTCTGAAAAAGCTAGCACATCAAAGGCTTTCTTAATGGCACCGGAACTGCCACGGATTTAAGTCAAGAATGACAACATTCCCAGTCACGATTTAGCACATTTGAGGCAAAAGGAACGTGTCATAACAACAGCCGGCATCTTCTTCGGAGCTTCTTCTATGGTGGGGCTTTCTGCTCGTCTATGTTGTGCTACCACCCAGTGGTGAACAAAGGTGAGCAGAGGCAGCATCACTGTGCTGCAGCACAGTAGCAAAAACCTGAAGAAGCTCCCTAGTTTTTCATGAAATATTTATTTGAAGGTAAGAAATGTCATTTTAACTTATTCTAATTTATCATAACAAATGTATCAAGAATGCATCATTTCTTGCCGTATAGAATCTCTCCATAATAAAGTATCATAGCCCATGTATCTAGATACACATCGCATTGTGTTATAAGAGAGAGAGGCGCACGTCTAATGCTCAGAGAAGCTGGTACAGACGTGCACGCGTTTGCATGCAGCCTGTCTGCACAAAAGGCCTCATCAGCCATCGCTTTCCTCTCTTGGCCACTTTGGGCTCTTTTAAACCTGCAGAAAAGTGCTTGGTCAGCCCGTGCAAACCATCTGAATTCTGACTAATACGCCTGACCAGCTGGTGATTTTCCCTCAGCGGTTCCAGACTCTCAGTATTCTCACGACATAGCGTAACCAAATCGTGGCTCTACTGCAGCAATCAAACAGGCAGCCTTATGTAGGCTGTCCATGTCTGAGGTGGCACTTTAATTCAGGATTTCATTTCAGGGGGAGCCCAGCCATGTGCCAAATAGCTCTTACCTCCAGGCCGCCAGCCGATTGATGTGAACTAAATGTAATAAAGGCTAGATGAAATATCAGGCCCATATCTCTAATGCAATCTGCCATCAGCAGCCCCAGGATGCTACGTAGTGATATACCAGGAGCTGACGAGGTGGGAGAAGGAGAGCTGTGATGTGGAGATGATTCTCTGTCCCTTTCCTTACTCCATCCCTTTCTTGATGTATCCTTTCCTTCCCTTTGTTCTTTCATTCTCCATCTCTTCTAGCCTGAGGACGAAACCTTTTATTTTTATACGCTTAAATGAAACCTCGCCGCAAACAGAAGCGTGCGCACAAATAAAACTGGAGATCCATTTCATCCACCATACTGGTTTTATATTCTCACTTTTATTTGGTTATTTGTTTCGGACGCAGGTTGCGGTGGGATGATTTGGAGATATGTCTTTATCCCGTTGGACTGTGACATGCGTGGTCACAGCAAGGGGCGTTGCTGACACAACAACTCACTTGTGTTTGCACATTTGTGGGTGATGATCTCACCATCTTAGTAATACCCAAGAGCAGGAGCAGGAGAGGTGTGGGATCAATGTCTGTATTCCGCTTGTAATGGGAAATCGATAGATGATCAGCAGTGGCTGGAGGGAGAGGGAGATGAGGAGCGGGAGGGCAGTTCAAGATGAAAGGAGAGACAGATGAGTCACCAGAGGTCACGACTCCTAAAGGGAAGTTTCAAGTTTGACCTGTCAATTCCTGGTTCTTGGTCAGGGTTTAGCACATGTCACAGTCAGCTGTGTCAAAGTTTTCAGCACTTATTCCAGTGATCTTCCTGCATGTTCAGCAGCACCAGATGGACTGTTCCGGTCAGGTCTGGAAGCCTGCACTGATGCTATGCAGCACTCCATATATCACACTATGGAACCCTCCCCAGTCCTGGAAAGCAACCATCTAGACAGGACAACCAGTCTGTCCACGTCTCTTCAATTTCAATTTCAATTTATTTAATTTTATATAGTGCCAAATCATAAAAAGGTACCTCAAGGCACATAACACAAGCAAGGTCTAACCTTACCAACCCCTAGACCAGTCCTTCTCAAATAGTGGGGCGCGCCCTGCAAGCCGGGGGGGTGTGACCACAGGGAACATGCTTTTATTTCCGGTACTAGAAAAAATTACAATTGCACATCCACTACAGTAGGTGGCAGTGGTGCTGTCATTGTCAGAGTGTGCGTAGGGAGTATTGAGGACTCCAGCATAATGGAACGCAGCTCTATGTAGGGTTTTTTTCGCACTACGGTGGGAGACGAGAAAAGACCGCTGTGTCTTAAAATGTTGGCAGTGGACAGCATGAAGTCAAATTAATTAAGGCATCACTTAAAGACATTACACCCCAATCACGCAGATAAGCCGATAACGTGCCGAATATTTCCAGCAGTCATCCCGCTTTGTGAATGCTGCTTCAGTAAACCAGCGCGCACCATAGCAGAGGAGCTGAGTAGCAGTTGACGTGGTCTCTGTCATGCTGGATGACTCAAGTGCTGCAAAAATAAAAAGTAAAAAAACAAAAAAGAAAACTCACAAAAATTAATCATAAAAAATCAGCACAAATTGTTTTATTCATTTTATTTTGTCTGTTAAAGTGTTTTATATATTGTGCTCATGAGTTAGTGTTCTGATCAATTTCAAATTATTATTTATTGATTTTATTTAATTTTGTTTTTTAGTATCAAATGGCAGCCGGTCAAAAAATGTTTATAGTTTAAGGATTTTTTTTTATTTCAAGCAAAGTGATGCAAATTTTTTCGTTACAGACGAAAAGCAGTGTTAATAAAGTTATTCTTTACTGTAAGTTGATCTAAAGATCTTTCTTTTTGTTTTCTTTAATGTTAATAATCAAATCAATCAACTTTTTATAAAGCACTTTAAAAAAACAGCTGCAGCTGAAACAAAGTTCTGTACACAAGGGGACACAATAAGGACACAGTGTTATGCAGAGGTGTACTTATACAGTTTATGGGCAAATGATACTATTTATAGTCACGGTGGAGAATGGGGCGGGGGGGGGGGCGTGAAATGTTTTCTTCTTCCTCAAGGGGGCATAACATAAAATAATTGAGAAGTACTGCTAGAGCAAGAAGCACATAGGCCACAGTGGTGAGAAAAATTCTCTCTGATGATATTGAGGAAGAAACCTCAAGCAGACCAGACTCAGAGGGGTGACCCACTGTTTAGGCCATTCTAACAATTACAAAGTTTTTACAAAGCTTTACAAAGGTGAAGAAACAGAAAACAGGAAATTAAAAGAATATGCATTTGATGAGAAGTCCACACGGGAGGTTATATCACAGGAAGGACATGTGTACATCTCTTGAAAGTAACCATTTATCAGCAACAACCAGGCTTATGCCAGTTTCTGGTTTGTAGCGTACGCCATGTTTTAATAGGAAATCCACGCAAGTCTTTGTACATGAGTCCCCTGGACCTTAAACACTGGGACCTTCGTTCTCCTGCAAAGTGAACTGTAGCTGTAGAACTGAAGTGTCCAGCTGAATTAACAGCAGAGAGAAATACCTGCATCACATGTTGATTAGCGGCCTGTTAAAAAAGCACCCAGCGCGGGCAGTAGGGTCACAGCTTCAGCTCAGACAGCAGTTACAGTCTGATGTTTCAGATCGATGCCACACGAGAAGGTCTCTGGCTGAGCTCAGACTGCCTGTGGTCAGTGGTTTGGCCCCACTCTGTAAGTATGAATCTGTGATGGACAGTAGAGGAGGGAGGTGTGACACCAGGAGGAAGAGGAGCACTGTTTGTTTTTTGGGCTCGATTGAAGGTGGCAGGCGCTCTGGATCTGCAGGGGTTTTGCTCGCGGCATCTAGTTAATATTTCAGAAGCACTTACGGTTTATTAGAGTCCCCTTGAGGGCTGGCGTGGAAGTGTAACTATGCAGATGTGTGTGTGTGCATTTGTCACCCTATACTGTGCTTAATTCTGTGTATGTGTGTGCGCGCGCAGTGGGAGAATAAAGAAGTGACAGACGGCGCTTTCTTGTTTACCGAATACTGATCCTATGGGTTTTCATGCTCCGAGAGTGCAAAACAACGAAGGAAAACACGATGGAGTCAAGAGGAATATTTTTGTTTCAGTGAGGCCTCAAGTGTCGAAACACAGCCAAGTTTGGTTTGATAGTCGCTCACAGCTGTCGCTTTTTTATCGAGAAAAACACTAAAAATCAAACAGGCATGACTCACCCTCAGTAAATTATGACATGTTTTATTGATGTTAGCAATGAGCGTTTTATCTATATTTAGGCTGAATCTGACACACACACATGAATTAACACATGAATGTGTTCAGGCAACTAATAGTCAGGTCTCTAAGTAGTTGGACATTGTCATTTACAGACATATGTACACAACAGTCTATCTAGAATAGCCAGTTCTTAAAAAAAACCTCACTGACCATGCAAGAAGATGAGTGAGGGAAGCCACCAAGGCAACTGTGACAACTCTGAAGGAGCTATAGGCTTCTGGAGAAACTGTGGATGGTGCAACTTTTGCCTGCTGCATCACAGTTAATACAGCATCATAGTTGAGTGGAACAGAGAATGATATGAAGAAAAGAAAAATACTGAACAAACCCTCCGTGACTTCACCCGTAGGTTTTCTGAAAGCATATTTAAAACTCAAATTAGGGCAGTCTCCAAATGGCAGTGCCTAACTCTGCCTAACATCCCAGCCTACTCATATATGGGTAAAGAGGTGGAGCATGGGCAAAACCAGTGTGATCTGGGGTGGAGCCAATGAAGCCCAAACACCACCCATCTTGAAATTGCTCCACAGCTAACGCAAAAAAAAAAAAAAAAAAAAACTTTGGTTCCTGTATTTAATTAACATATTTTTGGAGACTGGGCAGTAATTTTCATAACAGATGGCTTGGGTATTAATATTAACAACTATGACTAGTGAATTGCCCCAGTGTGACATCATCAGTGGAGCTAACATCACCAGGCTATCAGTACCTGCTAATTAGTGCAAACAGCGCTAATATACAAATTAAATAATGCTGCAATTTTTCTTAATGGAAATACTTTAACACAATTTCTTAAATGGTCTGTTAGTATTAATCACACAGCAAGGCATATTACTTCAGCCATTTACACGGACCCGGCGCCACGAGGGGGCGTTTGGGGACGACGCCCTCTCACATCATCAACCTCGCCCCCTCGGATGTGAGAGTTATCAAAAATAAAAATAAAAAAGAAATACTGGAAAATATAGCGCCTCGCAGTTTCGCGGATTTTCTTAGTCCAATTTTGCATGCTTTTTTTTTTTTTTTTAACAGCGCATTGTGCTCTGCATCCTCATCAAGCAGGCCGGTGTTCTGTCAAGATGACGGGACACCTGTTGCGGTACCGTGAAGGGAGAATACACGCATTGTGTTCTGCGTGTCTGTTTATAAGAATCTTCTCGCCCAGAAGAAAAAAGAGCGCCAACAACTACCCACAACTGTGTTCTTCACTCGGAAAAAGACACCTGCAGCGAGGTATGAGTAGAAAAAGGCGCGACAGTGGCACAGCGCCAGGACGAAGAGGCGCGATCAGAGGAACAGTGAAATACTGGTCAGTCACTATTAATAATTTCTTATGTGTCCAACCTCGTAGGTTGATCGTTAAAATTGAATTCGTTAGTTCTAAAAGCCATCATTATTATTTATAGGAAAAGTTCTATTTTTATTTCTCAAACAAATGTTTGGGCCTGAAAACAAGTTGGTCTTATTTTTCTACTAAGGTTTGAACTTTGAGAGTGTTTACACACGAGAGAAAAGTGAGAAAATGTTAATGCCTGTTTGAGAAAAGTGTATAAAGTGTGTAGTGAGGGTTTTACAGCCTTAAAACGTCTATAATAATTGTAAAAAATAACGCTGTCTACTTCACGGATTTCACCTATTGCGGGCTGTTTTTAGAACGTAACTCCCGCGATAAACGAGGGACCACTGTATATCTACATGAAAGGTTTATCTTTGACCCGTTGTGTGACTGTCATGCCCAACTGCGCTGTGCTTGCGCTTGTGATGGAGGGCTGTAATGTGGTTAATCTACTGTCTCGTGTCGTTTCTCAGATCAGTTGTTGGTTTGGTTTTGTGGTTTGCAGGAGATCACTTGACCGAGGGTCTATATGTTCAAATAATAATTAAAAAATGCTGTCATCACTCTTTACTCTTACTCAGTCAGTCTCTTACAACGGTGTAGCCTAAATACATGAGCTTTCTAGGAGCGCACTCAATTCATTACGCACGCTCAGACGCAGGTACCCTCCGGTGCGCACTTTTTTTTGGGGGGGGGGCGACCCCACCCCCTGTGATAAACTCATCGCCTCTTTAATATTTTTTTTGGCGCTGGGCCTCCATTTACAATAGAATGCTAGCACCCGCTGCTAGCGAGGTCCTGGATCCACTGGCACACTAGCTGCCAACGCAACTATGCCCCAGATTATTCACAGCTCTACAGCTTAAAATATCTTAAACAAATGAGTTATGTAAAAATTCACCTTCTGTGCAGTTGTCATGGAAACTAGCTAGATCAACTAGATCAACACCATTTTTGTACCAGACTGTATAAACATGTTTATTTCTGCTGTAAAGTTTTTAACATGCATCTATGGGAAATGACTTGCTTTTGGAGCAAGATTTGGCACTTCCATGTGGGCTTCATTTTTAAGCACCAGAAGTTGCTGTTTGATCTGGAGCCACTTGATAGAAAAAACATCAGAAAAACAGCATAAAAGGACGAGGTGGTAACAAACACACTTGTGAGCTGAGTTGGCAAATGTAGATCTTTCTGGAAGTACTTGAGAAAGAATATGATGAAGTAACTGATCCAAGAGCAGGAAGTCAGCGTGAATGATAAATGGAGTGCGTGAAAAAGAATTGGCTGCGATTTCTGTGCCAGCAAAGTGACTCTAACCCGAAAACATGAGCAAAAAGAGCCAATGAGGGAAGCCAAAAGTGTCAGTACCATAAAACGCAAGATATTTAGATTTAAAAAATGAAAAACATTTTTTTAAAAGAAGCTTTGACCACTTCAAAGGAGCTGTGAGAGTTATAAATACACAAAAGGCACTGTGATGATGCATCAGTGTCTGCAGGAGATATCCCTGCTCCCCAAACACCAGGAGAGGTGGGAAAGCCAATTAGTTGCTTTGGCAGAAGGTCGGATGGACATATCGGAGCAGATGTAGCGAAGGCGTGTCTGGACTGGTAGTGGCCCAGAAGGGTTTTTAGTTTCCTTAACCCTGTTCCCTTTGCAGCAGCTACTCTCTGTTCAGGGGGGCTATTCCTCATAATGGCTCCCTGAACGCACCGCAGGTCATTCAGACCCAGACAGCCAAAAAGCTGGGAGTGGATGGTGTCAGACAGAGGCAGGGTGTGGATCAAAACACCTCCTAATCTGGATCTAGGTGGAGGAGTCGGGAGTGTTGCATGCATGCATGCATGTGAGTGACACACAGTGTCGACGTGCATCTTCGCGAGTGTGGGTTTGCATATGTGCATGGCATTCGTGCACGTATGCATGTCCTGGAATGTGTCGACGTGCACGCCTGAGAGAGGCAGACAGCGGGCTCTCACACGTCAGGGCCTCATGCATGTATGCATCAGAGCCTGGGGAGCGGCTGAGCGAACAGGTCAATAATCACATCTGAGGAGCGCTCACTCACTGACGCTAATCCACGAGAGGAGAGATGAGCAGTGAGGGGGAAGGATACAGACCCACTCCAAAATCGATTTTGGTGTGTTGTATACTCGTATTTGTAACGGAGGCCAGCAGGTGTCGCTGTGCAGATGTAGTAGTTAGTAAACCTCACTCTCAACAGCTCTTAAGGATTCTCTGATAACAAGGCCAGAGCCCTGGGTTTTAGCCTTCTGGTTAGAGTCAAACTCCCATGCCGAAGATCGTGAGTTTGCATCCAGAGGGGAGTGAATGGGCGGAGTCATAACAACACAACGCAGAGTGCAGCTGCTACATCTTGTAGGGTATGCATAGTTGCACTGAAATTTGTTGCAGTGAGTTTATATTTTGGGAACAGTATTTTCAATGTAGTTTTAGTTTTCATTTCGAGGTAGTGAATTTTGAATTGTTTGACTTTGAGGTGATATTCTGCTCTATTCTCTATGTTGACAAATTGCCATGGCTACAACTATGTACATAGGAACGACTGCACACGTGCTGTAAAGAGGGCCAACTTTGGCTCCAAATCATATTTGGTCTGTAGTTTTGCCTGATTAAGATGATCATGTGTGTAATTATTTCTGTTTTACTGAAAGATTATAATTTTGGGGATACTGCGCATTAGATTTATAGGACACCCCAGTTAAATTTGTTGTTTGTTTGTTTTAAGTTTGGACTAAAGTTACCTCGCTTTATGGTATCTGCCATTTAGGGTGGGGTTTTTTTTTTTGTGTTTTTTTTATTATTTTTTACGTAGAATCCCATTTAAATGATGCAACCTAACTATTTTCAATTCAGTTCAATTGATTTCATTTATATAGCGCCAAATCACAACAAAGCTGCCTCAAGGCGCTTCACACAAATAAGCTCTAACCTTACCAACCCTTACTCTTTAAGTGGACTGACTGAAAAATCTTTCCTTTGTGTTACTTTGGAAGTGCACCCGACAGAGAACTTGGCTGCTGACTAATCGATATGAACTCACTAAAAAGCCTTAAAGGGACCAACAGTGTGTGTGTGTGTGGTGTGTGTGTGTGTGTGTGTGTGTGTGTGTGTGTGTGTGTGTGTGTGTGTGTGTGTGTGTGTGTGTGTGTGTGTGGACCCCATTTGTATCTACCTTTCTGCAGTGATCAGTTTAGTATAGATGTATTATAAACTTCATGCCCATATGTTTTTCTAACCAGTAGCCAATAAACGGCCGCCCACCTTTTCCGTCTCAGGTGTGCTTCCAAGCCCCAGCTGCAGACTTTATTCCTGCTCTCTGTGCCCAGTGGATGGCAAGGACACAGAACTTTATCTAAACTCTAGGGGTCACAGACCTTCAACCACGTGCAGTTTTTGGTGATTTACTGAGGTCCTTGATTTATTGCATTGGTCAAAGAGGTTGTTTACCTCTGTGTTGATTAGTTTGATTTTTGCATAATGTTTGCGTATTGATGTTCATGAAACTTGGAAGTAGAGTGCGGTTTACTTTTTTTTTTTTTTTTTGCACAATGTGAGGTGTATAATCTGATGCATAGTTAGGGCCCCTTTTACACATAGTGCAACGTTTGGATGGCATCTGTACGAATACGGTGAAACAGCATGAAACAGTTCGAAATTAGTGCATGAAACATCGCGCATGAAACATCACGCCAACGGGCAGGCATGCACGGACCCGGTGCGAGAGTTCGTGCATGCGCCAGTGTTCATTGAGCAGGAACAGTACCAGGTGCAGCACATGGTGCCACTTATGTGGAATAAATAAAATAATAAAAACCAGCCGGCACCTGTGGGACCACATCGCGCCACTTGTGTGGAATAATGATAATAATAATAATTTTAAACAAAAAATGCACCACCGGGACGCAAACTCATGCCTTTCAAAACCTCTGATTCCCAGTCAGAGACTTTACTACTGAGCTACAGAGCTGTTCTTTGAAAGCTGCAGAAAGCTGCCTCATATCAGGAAGGACATGGAAGTATTACAAAAAAAAAATTAAAATCCCACACCATATAAAAACACCGCATTTATCAAGTGAACAATAAAATATGATCCGTCTGTTCCTCTGCTGATGACCCATGGTCACAGACCAGACATGAGAAGCAGTGTGCTCTGATCATGTCCACATCTACTGGTCAGGTGCGTCCAGTCGGCTGCGTACGCGTTCTGCCTGACACGCATGTCTTGTGGAGGGCGCGCCGCAGCACAGACACTGCCTCATGTGGAACAGCTCATGTGGGTGACGTGATGGTCAGATTGCGCGCTGTGCCTGGTGTTGTGATCTGACGGTCCGTTTCAACCTGGGGGCTGTCAGTGTCCACTCCATGTGCATGCTCCCTTGCTGCAGCTTGTTGCCACCACGGCGATATATGTTTTTGTTTATGTCCACGTAAATACAGCAATCAGATACACACGCCTCACAGTGGACAGTTGTTTGCCATGACTGTCCAAACACAGTAGGCGTTGGAATGTCCAGAATGACAGATCACCACAGCTGCTTCTGTCGGAAGCCACGCCTCCCGTGAGTTGAGCGCACACACCCATGTGTCAGCGTGTGTGTTTGCAAAGTCACATCGTGAGGAACTTAGACAAATTTCACATCAGTACAACAGTGATTGTCTGCTGATTGTTGTCGTGTGAAGAGTGCGACTAGCCACACATTTTCTAAGTGCCATGCAAGTGGTGTTAGATGTTCGTGCATGTCACCTGGAATTTGGCCGGCACCTGCCACGAGAGGGTGTGATGGGTTTGCACAGCGCACACTTTGTCTTTCAGGTGCTTGTGTGCACACATAGTTGTAGCAACAGGTGTACGAGGCGTTGGTGACAGGGACAACATTACACGGTTTGCACACGATTCCTGCATCATGCGTGCTAAGTGTGCACTTTGTCCGAACTTTGCCCTATGTGTGAAGGGGCCCTTAGACTTCTGCTGTTTGCTGCTGTCTTTTATCTCATTTGGCTGTTGATTCACCCATTTTTTTATACTCACTTATTACAATTAAGTGTCATGAGGGCCACTGGAGCCTATCCCAGGTGTCACTGGACACAAGGTGGGGTGCACCCTGGACAGGCTGCCAGTCTATGGCAGGGCCACATGTAGGCATAAGGGGCATACCCATCAATTTAAGTAAAACTGATCGTGGTGTGGGGGGGGGGGGGGGGGTGATGGTGGTGGTGTAAGAGTTGAATGAATGTGGTTGAAGGGCCTGTTACACTTCGGAACTTGCATGCACTCTAGTAATTACCGCTCTCGTTAGATGATGGATTTGATTTGGGATAGGAGGGACAAGTTGAGCTGGCAGCCAGGAGGGAGTGAGTGGTGGCTGGCCACCACTGCTGAACCGCCAACAGGAGAGTGTTATGGTTAAGGGTCGAAACACTCCATGATTGTTGGTAACCATCTGATGACACAACCTCCTGGCTGAGAGCTCTGGTCATTGTAAGATGACTGGAAGAGGTGCATCTTTGGATGTATGTTATCGCAATGCATTGACAAAAATAACCTACGATGTTTAGTATGACTGATTGATAAATCCCTTATTGCATAATTTATTTGGATGGGACAGGTTTTATATTGGAGAGGTGGGGTAAAGTTATTATTACCAGAGTTCCTCATTTTTCTGAACAGCGCACACTTTGTCAGTAAAGATTGTGGCACCTGGTTATATTAATCCCTTGTGAACACACGCATCAATTATATCCAGTGGAAATTGAGTTTTATGCTGTTTATCTCAAGTATTGATGCATGAAAAGATGCTTTTGGGAAAAAACACTTGCATCTTTAGATCATCTGCTTTATTTGCACAAAGCGCTCTGCAAAGACCACAGCTCTGTGTGCAGATAAAAAAGCTGCATGTTAAATCCAAAGCCAGTGGGATGGGTAGCAAAAAAAAAAAAAAGTGATGCTGACAGAAAATTTGAAGCTATATGATAGAAAGTGACTGTAGAGACAAATCCATTATTTCACAGAGCTGACAACGCAGGAAAAAAACTCAGAAGCCTGGTAATTCTTCGTCTTTCTTAATTTTCTTTTTTAGAGGAGTGATGACCATGAGTACGAACTGTTTATTGAGTAGCCACTCCCATCTCAGTCATTTATATCAAGCTTTCTTATTCCATCCCATTACAATACTTGCAGTACCAAGCTAATGTCAGCCGAATAGGGCTACAATGAGTAATATTTCAATAATATACTCCATTATCATGTCTGAACACTTACTCAAAACAAAAGTGGTGTTGCGTTGACGTACAACTTTGGACCTGATATGTTCATTACAGTGTGATTGTAGGTTAGTCTCATATTTCGTGCTAGGGTGCAGTCCAAGGAAACCAGGTCCAGTGTGAGTACTTTTGTTTGGTTCTTGCTGCAGGATAAGTACTGGCACTAATGGGCCTCCGGGCCTGTGTCAGATTTACATCTTGCTCTTGTTCGGTACCTTGCAGCTTCACCATGTTTCATTAAAATTAGCCCATAATGTTTGGCGTAATTGTGGTGAAAATCAGACAAACATAGTGTTCAGTCACGGGTGCAAACATAAGCCTTGGTGGAGTTAATTATGCACTAAAAGTGCCACAGTGGGACTGACTCACTGTTTCTCACAGCAAGGATAAGAGTGTGACTTCCCTCTGATGTACTAGTACCATCCTAACAGTCACTGGTACTCAGGTAGGGACTTACTGTAAAACTAGACCAGGGTAATACTTCAGAAACCCTGCTTCCTCACATCACTACTCGTTGAGTGTGGTAGCAGCGCCTGTGGTGGAAAAGCCTGTTGTGACTGACAGAGGTTTCCTGGTGGGGTCAGTGACTACAGGGAGCTGCTGAATAGCAGGCGTGTCTTAATGAGGCTCGTCAGGCTCTGCGCACACACACGCTCCCTTGCTACATCTTTTTCTCTCTCACCCCTGTATTTCTCCTTCCTCATCACCTTTAGCCGCCTCCCTCCCGCTCCTCCTGTCACTCATCCTCCCTCCACCTCGTGTCTACCCACCTGTGCCCCAGCACCACCCACTCAACTTCACCCTCTTCTGCTTTCGATCAATCTTCCCCGTTCTCCCTCATTCCGGGTTTTATCCATCGCTCCGCTGTGTCGCCTATTTATCATTCCACCGCCCCTAGCGCTCATCTACCTCCTCACCTCTTTATTCCCTCGCGTAGCTTTCATCCTCTCACTTCCTTTTCTTCGTCTCTTTCACTTTCCTCCCCGCTGTAATCCTCTATCCCCGTCTCCTCCTCGGAGGCTGTTGAACGGGCAGCTCGGGGAGAGAAAAGTGTCGAGGCTGCAGGATTTTCCTTAATCTGCCAAGGCCCTGAGTGCCGATAGCCTCCTGCACCGTTCCCTCTGTTGAGTTCCCAACAATGGCCGCCTGTCTGCGTGGTTCCAGCACATTAACGCCCGTCTGCATGTGGCTTTCTGTCGCTCTCCCATCATCCTTTGCCACCCTCGCTATCTTTTAGAAATTTTTCACTTTGCTATTTCCCACCTGCTCGTGATTGACGGGTCTCGTATGTGCGCGTTTGGATGCACGTGTGGGATGGCGGCCCTTTGAATGTGTAAGCTGCGTTCACAAGCGCGTGAGAGCCTATTTGTGTGGCTTATACGTGTATCTGTGCGCGTGGGCAACTTCACTTGTGTGAAACCGCGCGTGCGTGCATGCTTGCTGTGGGAGCGTTGGCGTTGCTCCTCTCAGTAACAAAGTAAGGAAGCCATCGTGTTTTATCAAATGTCAGGGAATCTTAAGTGTGTCTTTTAAGCACAATAGGCAGTGAAAATGTCAACACTTGAAGGGTCTATTACACTTCAAGCCTTTGGTGCACTTTTTTCCTCTCCACCTTTCTGATTCCTTTATTGATGTTTTCATAGGAATTTGAAAGAAAGAAGAATATCAACCGTTTTATGTCAAGAATAGATTCAGCTCAGCAGCTCGAGTGGTTAAGCTCCAACTATTAATGGTTATCTGCCATGATTTGATCTACGGCGTTATATGGCGGCTTTTTTCCTGACTCTGTGTGGAAAGAACATCCGCAGGTTTTCCTTATTTCATAGCTACAATAAAATGTTTGGTCTCCTTTGAGTTCAATAACAAAGTCATTATGTTACAGAAATCCCCGCGGTGGGACCGTCCATCACATGTGCACGTACATATACAGTATATATGCTGCGCTAACCACCTCCCACCTCGTTGTCATGGAGAACACGGTTTCACCCATCCTTCCATAAAGAACAATATTGCCTGCACATCTTTTGCAATAACAGAGCCATTGTGCGCGGCTGTGGAGGTTTATAATATCTGTATACGTGCTGCTTTTGTGTGTGCATGTGAGTTTATGTGTGTTTAGAGTTGTTTAGGGGAGATAACGCGAAGGACGAATGCTGCCGTAGCTGTCGGGCCACGAGTGGAGAATAGGGTCTTTGTTGCAACGTTAGCTTTTCATTACAGCGTTGGGGTGACCCCCTGAACCCCGCTAGACAGGCCGTCTGCGTGTCACTTCCTGTCCGCGCTTGCTGAGCGATGCTACTGGCAGGCTATTGTCCCTGGATGAGGTGCGCATATGATCGGGGAATGTGTCCTAATGTTTTGCAGATTGGCTCGGCCGGAGCAAACAATTACACTTGGAGAAGGTTCCCAGCGGGGATGTTGAGAGATAACAGCCCTGGGGTGGAGGGGTGAAAAAGGCTCTGTGTGTTTCTCCTCACGTGTGTGTGTGTTCTTTGTGGCAGTGATGATTTTTATTGTTTTAATAGCTCAGCCACGTGGTCCTGCTTGCACAAGAAGCCACAATGGAGAAGTTTTTTCCAATTTTCCTCCTAAATGAAGTCTGAAAAGCCTCCTTTGTTTTTACTGTTCATTTGTTGCTCATCACATCTTCATAAAACGAAATGAGGAAAATGAAGGTGTATTGTCAGATTCTCATAGGGTTTTGGGTTTGATGCCAGTCTGCATGCAAGATAGTGATGCTAAAAATACATCAGATAAGTGGTCAAGTGTTGTTTTTGCCTCTGTTTTTCGTAGCACCCCCCCCCCCCCCCCCGCCCCCACCACCACCAAGTAAATAAATAATTTAAAAAAAGCAAAAAGAGAGTGTGTGTGTGGGGTTGTATAGGACTGACTCTGTTCATGCAGCTGTCCATGATTCTTTTAGGCATAACTCTTAAAGCATTTGGTGGATTTTGATAAACGTAACACAATTGTAACACATAATATGAAGATGTGTATGAACAAAATCATTCCAGTCCAACAACTTCGACTGGAGATAATTAGAATTTTGTTTTTAATTGTGCATCATACAGGGTGTCCCAAAATAGTGCCACAAAATCATTTGACTCTAATTCTGCAGTGGCTAATCTGAATTCTGACATTTTCAGACATTAATATATATGCGAGGAATTTCTTCCCACGTAGTTTGAGACTGATCCAGTGAGGATGCCACTTACAATTCGGGCAAAAGGGAAACTGGCTGGAATTCTACTTTGAGGACCCTATCGATCATGCAAACTCAACAATAATATCAATGTCATTTTGCAGTTAGAAAAGCTCCAGACAGAAAGACACTTATAGAGGGTTGTAAAGAAGTTTCAAACAAAGGGAGATCTGGCCGAACCAGAGGAGTGGTGCACATACTGAGCACATCTTGTGAATGGCAACATTCTTACAAAATGAGGTGAAATTAGAAATGAACCCAGACATAAAATTCCCTGAGATCTGACATATGACACTTTTTTGGGCACCTGTCTTATATTGTTTTCACACAAGTGCAACTCCCGCTAAACTGTTTGGTGGCGAATTCAGATAGGGTTCACATGATGGTAGTTGTGCACGAAGAAAATAATTCCCCTTCTGATGTTTTCAGTGAAAAGATAATTGGACTTCATTTTAGCTTGATGTATGACATGATACTGAACATGTCAGTGTAACTTCTCCTCCAAACAGATGTTTGTTTTGTGGATTTAATGAACTTCATACAAAGATAGCATGCCTTATCAAGATGTGAATGAAGGAAACAATTCTGAGTCTGATGTCTTAAAAGGGAGCTACATTTTTTTTTCAGTGATACATCACATGATATTGTCCATGTAAGCGCAGTCCTCCTAAACTGTTTTTTTTTTATCTCAACAAAACATTGCACAGTGGTAGCACACCATGTGAAGAGGAAATAAGTCTGGTCCAAAGTCTTCAAGGGGAGATAATTGGACTTTTGTCAAATTTAGCCAGTTACACGCACCAGATATTGACCAGTTTGCTCATTCAAGTGTTTCTTCACAAACGATTTGCCACACTGATACATAAATGTGTAAGAAATAACTATGGCAGGTGTGTGTGTGTGTGTGCGGTTGTGTGGTTGGGGGGGAGTCATTTTGGGAGCTTGATCACAGATTTTTAGTCTACAATATCTCCTTCTCTCTCTTTGTCACAGTGACAGGGTCGGCGTGTGGGGGGATCCCTAGATGCAAGGAGGCGGGTTACATCACCTCCCCTGGTTATCCTTTGGAGTACCCACCTCACCAGAACTGCCACTGGATCATCACAGCACCGAGCCCTCGCAGCGCATCGTCCTCAACTTCAACCCACACTTCGAGATCGAGAGGCTCGACTGCAAGTAAGATGGGGGCTACATGGGAGTCAGGCGGCTTTAATAAGGGAGTCAAAGTCTGTAAACCGCTTTTTTTTCTGTCAGAGCAAAATTGCTTTGGCCACTAAGACTTTATGGTGTATTATTATTCCGGCTGAATGATGACTTGTGGTGACATTTTCATTAGTATGCAGCAAAAGTGTTTGTATCTCAAATAATAATTTCCTATTGAAGTGCGCAGTTTTTTCCCCCTTTGCATAATGTTCAAATTCACTACCAGTGGTTTGGCTTCAGCCTACGTTATTGAAACTTTTTCCACATTTTGACCACAACTGGTCATTTGCAAAGGAAATTTTAATTGTAGACACAAGCGTTCTGCAAAATGCAGACCATTAAGAGGGCTGTGGTTTTCTTTTTTTATGTGCAAATGGTGAGCACATGAGCTCTTTTTCAGTGCCATCTGTTTTCACATTCACAACATTGCACACATTAAGTCCTGGATGCTGCCCAGTACTTTATTATGGGCCTGTTAAAAACCCTTCTTTGGAAGGATTACTAAGGTAAATTCCTTGCTCAAGGGCATATCAGCTGTACCAATCAGGCAAATTAGCGCTATGCAACGGTGCACGCGCTTGGAATCTTGTTGAAGCGTTCCGGTGTCCCGACGAGATGATCTACCCGTCGAGAAGACCTCCAACGCGCAACTCTGTACCCTGAACCTTAACACCTCCCCCCGGTGACTTTATCTACCTCTCTTGACGGGACACGGTCACCCGTCAAGATGAGCTCCCATACAGAAGAAAACCCAGTAAATTTTTGTCTTTACATAAAAACACAATAATAAGTGTCTTTTCGATTTAAAAAGTAAAAACTTGCATTTACATGCTGTCTTTAAAGCAAAATATTGTCGTTTGATGATGGGGAGCTCAGCTCGGTACACGTAACTGTCGATTTGCGCGATGGGGATATAGCTCATCTCGACAGAACACCGGTTTGCATTTATCTCTATATGGATTCACATTTTCAAAGCTAATATTTCAGATCTTTGAGAAATATGTCTATCCTAAGATCGCCAACAGGGTACTGGGAGGTACCCTGTTGGTTGTTAGGGGAGGTGTTAGGGGAGATGATGGTCTAGTGGTTAAGCTGTTGGGCTTGAGACCAGAAGATCCTGGGTTCAAATCCCCACCTGACTGGAAAATCACTATGGGCCCTTGGGCAAGGACTTTAGTCCCCTATTGCTCCCGGTGTGTAGTGAGCGCCTTGTATGGCAGCACCCTGACATCGGGGTGAATGTGAGGCATTATTGTAATATAAATGCAGTCCATTTACCATTTTACTGTCAGCAATGTAAATTGCAACTGTAAGTAACTTTTGTTCGGAGCATTTTTGCTTGAATACTCAGGAGAGAACATAAATAACTCAAACTAAGGGCACAGCGTCAAACTGGAAGTCCTTCGATTTTGCATGCATGCGCCATTGAGCTATATTATCTGATATTTCAAATAAAATCCTCAGAAATGACAAAGACAAACAAATCCACAGCAGCCAGCAGGTGAGCGGTGGGTCCTGGCACACTATCGGTCACTCAAACTGACCACACCCCTAATCTTAATCGTAAATGAATGGATTAAAGTAGTTTAAACTGATGACTTATATCAACATTCACCCCCGTACATTTGTCATGTACAGGTAACTAGTTGTCAAGATCAAAACTGTTTTTTGGTACCGGGCCATAGACTTGTTTTTTTTTTTTTTCTGCTGTAAAGATGGAGAATTTAACATGGAGTTCTACGGGGATTGACTGGATTTTGGAGCTAGCCTCAAGTGGCCATTCAAAGAACTGCAAGTTTTGGCACATTAATTTTGGTGTTATTTCTTGGGAACAACAACATTTAATAGTTGAGATAAATCTGAGAGTCTTTTTTTTTTTGTATGCTGAGACAAACATGCTGTGTGGCGTTATTGGTGTAATCTCACTGCAAACCTCCATCTGATAATCAAATGCCAAGCAGCGTTTGAAAATGTGTATGATGGCATTTACGCAGAGAAATCAGATAGTACGAGGGCATGAAAGACCAGATGGATGAAAGACAAAAATGATGATGTAGTTTGAAGTTCGTAGTGGAAAAGGCCAATGGAGAATAAACAAGGAAGGGAAGAAGAGGGAAAATTGGATCCAGCTGTTTGAATCAAAAGTGCATTGACCGGTTTCCTTTCTCAGAAACATGAATAATCCAAATCATGTGTGCTATTGTCTTTTACTTCAGCCTGAGGAAGAAGCCCCAACTGTTAAATCCAGTTTTATATAAACGGGTCAGTGAGAATGGTACACAATCCAAGCAGTCTGAAACCCTTTTTGGACCCTTCAGTCTGTTTTGACATGAACACATGTGATTTATTGATCCAGTCTTTGGAGTTCCAGACATATATTTCTCCAATCCTTGTTCCAATCCTCACTTTTCTCTGTGCACTAAAGATTTCATAATCAGGATGTTTGTGCGTTGAAGCACTTTGGCCAGGACAAAATATTCTGAATAATGCACAAACGATGACTTTGACAGTATTTTGTAATAATTACCAGCACACAGTTGTGTTGCACAATCATCTATTACGCACATAACCCGAAGAGGACTGAAGAGGATTTGGGTGGGACTGACACGTCGATTCTGCTTTTACTTGAGGACTGTTGAATGTGACGCACATGCAGTTGCAATATTCTATGAACCAGCAGGTGGCAGTAAACAGAAGACACTGGAGATGAGGGATGTTGGAGGAGGACGGAACTTCTCTTAAATGTAAAATCACAACCCAAACTTTATGTTGCCTGCACAGCAACCTTTACTGGAGCCATGATCATTTCCAACGTACTTGGGTGACCTGGATGAATGGATTTTCTGTTACAGGGCGATTCCACAGGGCACCGTGTTACTACGATCGCCCACGATCCAAAACAGTGCAAGAATGGCACGAGACGACTTAATCCAGATCGACTCTTAACAGGCTGTCTTATAAAGTGCAAACCTGGCAACTGGCAGGTGTATAAAGTGCAGACCTGTTAAACTGCCTGAAAACGAAAAAAAGGAGTTGTGTCCTTGGCCAGACATGATCAAAAACCGCCACAAACGCTGCTTTGGCTTCAAATTTTTACCCCAGTGGAGCACGATCAAAAAAAATTCAAGCCATTGTCACTATGAATACACCATTTAAAGAAGTTTGAACATGATTGAAGCTGTTAAGACTGCAAATACCCCAAAGTTACAGTGTACTACCAATGATTTTGCAAATCGGGAAGGAATTTTTGAACAGTTAAAAAAAATTGGATCCCGATGTCAAATCTGGTGCTGACGTTGGCCGTAACTACTACATATGCCAGGTTTGTTCAAGATTCACACAGCTGGATCAAGAAGTTACTATGATGCTTCAAAACATTCCCGGATTTGCTATTCGGGATTCAATGGGAAGGAGCAGTGCTCTGTGGAATAGCCTCATAAGACAGAAAAATCACTAAGACGCTTTTGCGCCAGATCTTTAAAGGAGAAGGCTCTTTTTTTTTTTTCAACCTGTGACCTATCAACTTTTCATGCTCTTTTCAACTTTCAGTCTAATCTGAGGATCTGTGAGTACCATTAGAATGACGTGTTAAAACAGCTGTTACTTGGGGAGAATCAGGTGAGGAATATCACTGGGACGCTGAGGGCGTGTTAGAAACCACATTTTCTCTGTGTTCATTTCTCTGCAACTCCAAAATCAGTTTCCGGATGAACAGTAACCCATAATAACCTCTATGGTCGGACAGGTTCTGAGAGATATTATACCTAAATTTCTTGTTGTTAAATAAAACCATTAAACTGATGTTTAATACTGAATGTTGACTGTATAACATATATTATATAATGCTGAGTGGATCCTTGTCATTTGATTGATGCTTTGTATGTCACATGACAAGGATTATTCGTGTATTTTTGAAAGCAAATGCATTAACATCTTGGTCACCACACATACCACATACAACACTAAGCCAATAAATTGCTAAAGCATTTAGCTGTAGTAACTGTGAACCCCTACCTTCTATTATATCCAGTGGCTTCACATTTACGGCTGGTATGAGGATCAGCACCTCTAAATCTGAGGCCATGGTTCTCAGCAGGAAACCGATGGATTGCCTACTCCGGGTAGGGAATATGGCCTTGCCCCAAGTGCCAAGTGAAGGAATTCAAGTACCTCGGGGTCTTGTTCACGAGTGAGGGGACGATAGAGTGTGAGATTGGCTGGAGAATCGGTGCAGCAGGGGCGGTGTTGCATTCGCTCTACCGTACCGTTGTGACAAAAAGGGAGCTGAGGCAAAAGGCGAAGCTCTCGATCTACTGGTCAATCTTCGTTCTTATTCTCACAAGCGGCCAAAATGGGTTAGGGATTTTAGGGATTATAAATGTTTGTGACTGTTGGACTTTTTTTTTTTTTTTTTTTTTTGCTGGCTTAAAGATAGCGGAACTAAATTTACTGGAAGCTAATTGGTCTGCTAATGATTTTCAAAGTTAGCTGAAAAGCTAACCTGTTAACAAAGACATTAGCTTTGCTCTTTAGCTGCTAGCTGATTAGCTGAACTGGAGCCCATGAGGAGTTTAGCTTCGAACCTACGACGTTCTCATTTTGAGGCAACAACGCTAGCCACAATAGTACTACTGTCTGTGTAAAGTGTCAGTCTGCTGGAAATATTTATTTTTTCCAGGTTTGTGCATCCAGGCTTGTGACAGTATTCCTCAAAGTGTCAGTGGTGCGTAATTATCTCCTTCGGAGTTGACGTGACGCCAGCGTCGGTGTCGGTGCACCCGGACTTCCTCAGTGTAGTGACACAGAGGCGAACAGCTCTGCTGTTGATAAGCAGTGTGTCAAGTCTTTTCTCACAGCCTGGGGCAGGCAGGGCAGGAGGAGGCCGAGGGAGGAGGAAGAGAAAGCTGAAATACCTCCTGTTTCCTCCTTTCCACAGAGAATTTTATTGGGATGGGAGTTTTTTTTTTTCATTCGCCTGGAGGGACAGAGGCCTTGGCCTGCCCTCTCAGATACACTCCCACTCAATCTCTCTTCATCCTGAATGTGCGGGTGTGGGTGTGTGTGTGTGTGTGTGTGTGTGTGTGTGTGTGTGTGTGTGTGTGTGTGTGTGTGTGTGTGGGTGTGTGTGTGTGTGTGTGTGTGTGCGTGTGTGTGTGTGTGAGACAGTCAGCAAGCGTGGGTGGGAGAAGGCATCTTTGGGTAACTCCGCAAGCATGTAAGCGAGCGGTGACTGTAGTTTGGAAGAGTAGCTGCTCAATATTTTATTCTTTCACCGCTCAATGTGAGACATAAGTCCTATTTTAAAAAGCCCATTAGAGAAATAGTGTATCAAACCAACATGTATTTATGCATAACCTCCAACACTAATGCTTTTGCCCTTCTGTGTTTCACAGAGGATGCTTTTCCCTTTGGGGCACAAAAATAAGTGGAAAAGCCAAAGTACAACTCGATATTGCTGCTCTTTCTGTCCTGTGTTATGCATTTTTACCCGGATTGATCTGAGCCCTGTAGCGCTCTTATGGGTAGCTTCCTTTTTTTGCCAAGGCGATTAGGCACGGAGCAAGGAGATACTTGCATGTTTTCACGGTCCTCCATGCAGTTAGTGAGGGAGCCGGAGGGGTGCAGAGGTGGAAGGCTCACCATCTAAGACCAGAGCTGAAAAATATGCGTGACAGTTGGGATTAGAGAGGAAGGGAGCTGTGAGTTACCCGAAAGAAAATGAATGATTCAGCCTGGACTCAAGATCATGGAAGCATACAGAAGAAACAATACATACATTTGATAACTGTTCATATGCTTCGTAGGAGTGTAATAATCAAAAATATATTTTTAAATAATCGCTGCAACTACATCGAAACATGGAACCCTGAATCAATCTAAATGTTCTACAGACTGCTACTTCCGCATCTTCAGACTCTTATAAAAGTTCAGAAGACATCATGTGACTCTTGTGAGACTGGTCCAAGGAATGTTAACTTTGTGAGGTAAACGTAATGGTACATTTAGAACTTCCTTATAAAGCTAACGGTTTGAACTTTATTTTCGGTTGACATTTTGTTCATTCCAGCTGGACGCCGAGGTCATAATTCCCCCAGTTACCAGTAGGTAGTATCAATTGGAACATCGCTTGAAATCAGAATTCCAACTCGTCAACTTGGTTGAACGCCACATACAGTAGTGTTCAGAATAATAGTAGTGCTATGTGACTAAAAAGATTAATCCAGGTTTTGAGTATATTTCTTATTATTACATGGGAAACAAGGTACCAGTAGATTCAGTAGATTCTCACAAATCCAACAAGACCAAGCATTCATGATATGCACACTGTTAAGGCTATGAAATTGGGCTATTAGTAAAAAAAAGTAGAAAAGGGGGTGTTCACAATAATAGTAGCATCTGCTGTTGACGCTACAAACTCAAAACTATTATGGTCAAACTGCTTTTTTAGCAATCCTGTGAATCACTAAACTAGTATTTAGTTGTATAACCACAGTTTTTCATGATTCTTCACATCTGCAAGGCATTAATTTTGTTGGTTTGGAACCAAGATTTGCTCGCTTACTAGTGTGCTTGGGGTCATTGTCTTGTTGAAACACCCTTTTCAAGGGCAGTCCTCTTCAGCATAGGCAACATGACCTCTTCAAGTATTTTTGACATATCCAAACTGATCCATGATACCTGGTATGCGATATATAGGCCCAACACCATAGTAGGAGAAACATGCCCATATCATGATGCTTGCACCACCATGCTTCACTGTCTTCACTGTGAACTGTGGCTTGAATTCAGAGTTTGGGGGTCGTCTCACAACTATTAGTATTATTATTAGGGCTATTAGTAAAAAAAAAAAAGTAGACAAGGGGTGTTCACAATAATAGTAGTGTGGCATTTAGTCAGTGAGGTTCGTCGATTTTGTGGAACACACAGGTGTGACTCAGGTGTCCCTATTTAAGGATGAAGCCAACACCTGTTGAACATGCTTTTCTCTTTGAAAGCCTGAGGAAAATGGGACGGTCAAGACATTGTTCAGAAGAACAGCATAGTTTGATTAAAAAGGTGATTGGAGAGGGGAAAACGTATACGCAGGTGCAAAAAAATTATAGGCTGTTCATCTACATTCATCTCCAATGCTTTAAAATGGACAAAAAAAAAAAAAAAAAAAAACAGATGCGTGGAAGAAAACGGAAAACAACCATCAAAATGGATAGAGGAATAACCAGAATGGCAAAGGCTCACCCATTGATCAGCCCCAGGATGATCAAAGACAGTCTGGAGTACCTGTAAGTGCTTTGACAGTTAGAAGACGCCTGTGTGAAGCTAATTTATTTGCAAGAATCCCCCACAAAGTCCCTCTGTTAAATAAAAGATGTGCAGAAGAGGCTACAGTTTGCCAAAGAACACATCAACTGGCCTAAAGAGAAATGGAGGAATATTTTGTGGACTGATGAGAGTAAAATTGTTCTTTTTGGGTCCAAGGGTCGCAGACAGTTTGTGAGACGACCCCCAAACTCTGAATTCAAGCCACAGTTCACAGTGAAGACAGTGAAGCATGGTGGTGCAAGTATCATGATATGGGCATGTTTCTCCTACTATGGTGTTGGGCCTATATATTGCATACCAGGTATCATGGATCAGTTTGGATATGTCAAAATACTTGAAGAGGTCATGTTGCCTTATGCTGAAGAGGACATGCCCTTGAAATGGATGTTTCAACAAGACAATGACCCCAAGCACACTAGTAAATGAGCAAAAATCTTGGTTCCAAACAACAAAATTAATGCCTCGCAGATGTGAAGAAATCATGAAAACTGTGGTTATACAACTAAATACTAGTTAGTTGATTCACAGCATTGCTAAAAAAGCAGTTTGAACATAATAGTTTTGAGTTTGTAGCATCAACAGCAGATGCTACTATTATTGTGAACACCCCCTTTTCTACTTTTTTTTACTAATAGCCCAATTTCATAGCCTTATGAGTGTGCATATCATGAATGCTTGGTCTTGTTGGATTTGTGAGAATCTACTGAATCTACTGGTACCTTGTTTCCCATGTAACAATAAGAAATATACTCAAAACCTGGATTAATCGTTTAGCCACATAGCACTGCTATTATTCTGAACACTACTGTATACCGGTTCACAATCCAAAATGGCCACTTCGAGCGTCAACAGTAGCGAAAGTTGTCGTTTTACTATTTTAGGACTTCCTTTTTTGTGTTCAGTTTAATAAGTTGCACACACACTACTGTACAACTGCTCTCTGTGGATTTTTTATGGGGGGGCAGGAAACACTTCATAATGAGTAGTTTATTAGCTGTTGCCGCTAATGCCGGTAGATGTTGCTAACAACGGGCTACACTATGCTACAACCAAGGAGTAAATTGAAGCACTCAAAGTAAAATGTTGTACAATAGTACCTTCTGTGCCATGTGTCCACTTACGTGAAGTCCCTTTGGTGGACCAAATATGTGTTTTATACGACTGCAAACTCTGAAAAAGCTAGCACATCAAAGGCTTTCTTAATGGCACCGGAACTGCCACGGATTTAAGTCAAGAATGACAACATTCCCAGTCACGATTTAGCACATTTGAGGCAAAAGGAACGTGTCATAACAACAGCCGGCATCTTCTTCTGAGCTTCTTCTATGGTGGGCTTTCTGCTCGTCTATGTTGTGCTACCACCCAGTGGTGAACAAAAGGTGAGCAGAGGCAGCATCACTGTGCTGCAGCACAGTAGCAAAAACCTGAAGAAGCTCCCTAGTTTTTCATGAAATATTTATTTGAAGGTAAGAAATGTCATTTTAACTTATTCTAATTTATCATAACAAATGTATCAAGAAATGCATCATTTCTTACCGTATAGAATCTCTCCATAATAAAGTATCATAGCCCATGTATCTAGATACACATCGCATTGTGTTATAAGAGAGAGAGGCGCACGTCTAATGCTCAGAGAAGCTGGTACAGACGTGCACGCGTTTGCATGCAG
This sequence comes from Thalassophryne amazonica, assembly GCF_902500255.1. Lineage (NCBI taxonomy): Eukaryota > Metazoa > Chordata > Actinopteri > Batrachoidiformes > Batrachoididae > Thalassophryne > Thalassophryne amazonica. The sequence goes on from NC_047103.1 coordinate 159,053,739, forward strand.
CCTGTCTGCACAAAAGGCCTCATCAGCCATCGCTTTCCTCTCTTGGCCACTTTGGGCTCTTTTAAACCTGCAGAAAAGTGCTTGGTCAGCCCGTGCAAACCATCTGAATTCTGACTAATACGCCTGACCAGCTGGTGATTTTCCCTCAGCGGTTCCAGACTCTCAGTATTCTCACGACATAGCGTAACCAAATCGTGGCTCTACTGCAGCAATCAAACAGGCAGCCTTATGTAGGCTGTCCATGTCTGAGGTGGCACTTTAATTCAGGATTTCATTTCAGGGGGAGCCCAGCCATGTGCCAAATAGCTCTTACCTCCAGGCCGCCAGCCGATTGATGTGAACTAAATGTAATAAAGGCTAGATGAAATATCAGGCCCATATCTCTAATGCAATCTGCCATCAGCAGCCCCAGGATGCTACGTAGTGATATACCAGGAGCTGACGAGGTGGGAGAAGGAGAGCTGTGATGTGGAGATGATTCTCTGTCCCTTTCCTTACTCCATCCCTTTCTTGACGTATCCTTTCCTTCCCTTTGTTCTTTCATTCTCCATCTCTTCTAGCCTGAGGACGAAACCTTTTATTTTTATACGCTTAAATGAAACCTCGCCGCAAACAGAAGCGTGCGCACAAATAAAACTGGAGATCCATTTCATCCACCATACTGGTTTTTATATTCTCACTTTTATTTGGTTATTTGTTTTCGGACGCAGGTTGCGGTGGGATGATTTGGAGATATGTCTTTATCCCGTTGGACTGTGACATGCGTGGTCACAGCAAGGGGCGTTGCTGACACAACAACTCACTTGTGTTTGCACATTTGTGGGTGATGATCTCACCATCTTAGTAATACCCAAGAGCAGGAGCAGGAGAGGTGTGGGATCAATGTCTGTATTCCGCTTGTAATGGGAAATCGATAGATGATCAGCAGTGGCTGGAGGGAGAGGGAGATGAGGAGCGGGAGGGCAGTTCAAGATGAAAGGAGAGACAGATGAGTCACCAGAGGTCACGACTAAAGGGAGTTGTTCAAGTTCTGACCTGTCAATTCCTGGTTCTTGGTCAGGGTTTAGCACATGTTCACAGTCAGCTGTGTCAACGTTTTCAGCACTTATTCCAGTGATCTTCTGCATGTTCAGCAGCACCAGATGGACTGTTCCGGTCAGGTCTGGAAGCCTGCACTGATGCTATGCAGCACTCCATATATCACACTATGGAACCTCCCCAGTCCTGGAAAGCAACCATCTAGACAGACAACCAGTCTGTCCACGTCTCTTCAATTTCAATTTCAATTTATTTAATTTTATATAGTGCCAAATCATAAAAAGGTACCTCAAGGCACATAACACAAGCAAGGTCTAACCTTACCAACCCCTAGACCAGTCCTTCTCAAATAGTGGGGCGCGCCCTGCAAGCCGGGGGGACGTGTGACCACAGGGAACATGCTTTTATTTCCGGTACTAGAAAAAATTACAATTGCACATCCACTACAGTAGGTGGCAGTGGTGCTGTCATTGTCAGAGTGTGCGTAGGGAGTATTGAGGACTCCAGCATAATGGAACGCAGCTCTATGTAGGGTTTTTTTCGCACTACGGTGGGAGACGAGAAAAGACCGCTGTGTCTTAAAATGTTGGCAGTGGACAGCATGAAGTCAAATTAATTAAGGCATCACTTAAAGACATTACACCCCAATCACGCAGATAAGCCGATAACGTGCCGAATATTTCCAGCAGTCATCCCGCTTTGTGAATGCTGCTTCAGTAAACCAGCGCGCACCATAGCAGAGGAGCTGAGTAGCAGTTGACGTGGTCTCTGTCATGCTGGATGACGCAAGTGCTGCAAAAATAAAAACTAATAATAAAAAAAAAAAAAAAATCACAAAACAAATCATAAAAAATCAGCACAAATTGTTTTATTCATTTTTGTTTTGTCTGTTAGTGTTTTATATATTGTGCTCTTGAGTAAATGTTCTGATCAATTTCAATTTATTATTATTTATTGATTTTATTTAATTTTGTTTTTTAGTATCAAATGGCAGCCGGTCAAAAAATGTTTATAGTTTAAGGATTTTTTTTTATTTCAAGCAAAGTGATGCAAATTTTTTTCTGTTACAGACGAAAAGCAGTGTTAATAAAGTTATTCTTTACTGTAAGTTGATCTAAAGATCTTTCTTTTTTGTTTTCTTTAATGTTAATAAATCAAATCAAATCAACTTTATTTATAAAGCACTTTAAAAAAACAGCTGCAGCTGAAACAAAGTTCTGTACACAAGGGGACACAATAAGGACACAGTGTTATGCAGAGGTGTACTTATAACAGTTTTATGGGCAAATGATACTATTTATAGTCACGGTGGAGAATGGGGCGGGGGGGGGGGCGTGAAATGTTTTCTTCTTCCTCAAGGGGGCATAACATAAAATAATTGAGAAGTACTGCCTTAGAGCAAGCACATAGGCCACAGTGGTGAGAAAAATTCTCTCTGATGATATTGAGGAAGAAACCTCAAGCAGACCAGACTCAGAGGGGTGACCCACTGTTTAGGCCATTCTAACAATTACAAAGTTTTTACAAAGCTTTACAAAGGTGAAGAAACAGAAAACAGGAAATTAAAAGAATATGCATTTGATGAGAAGTCCACACGGGAGGTTATATCACAGGAAGGACATGTGTACATCTCTTGAAAGTAACCATTTATCAGCAACAACCAGGCTTATGCCAGTTTCTTGGTTTGTAGCGTACGCCATGTTTTAATAGGAAATCCACGCAAGTCTTTGTACATGAGTCCCCTGGACCTTAAACACTGGGACCTTCGTTCTCCTGCAAAGTGAACTGTAGCTGTAGAACTGAAGTGTCCAGCTGAATTAACAGCAGAGAGAAATACCTGCATCACATGTTGATTAGCGGCCTGTTAAAAAAGCACCCAGCGCGGGCAGTAGGGTCACAGCTTCAGCTCAGACAGCAGTTACAGTCTGATGTTTCAGATCGATGCCACACGAGAAGGTCTCTGGCTGAGCTCAGACTGCCTGTGGTCAGTGGTTTGGCCCCACTCTGTAAGTATGAATCTGTGATGGACAGTAGAGGAGGGAGGTGTGACACCAGGAGGAAGAGGAGCACTGTTTGTTTTTTGGGCTCGATTGAAGGTGGCAGGCGCTCTGGATCTGCAGGGGTTTTGCTCGCGGCATCTAGTTAATATTTCAGAAGCACTTACGGTTTATTAGAGTCCCCTTGAGGGCTGGCGTGGAAGTGTAACTATGCAGATGTGTGTGTGTGCATTTGTCACCCTATACTGTGCTTAATTCTGTGTATGTGTGTGCGCGCGCAGTGGGAGAATAAAGAAGTGACAGACGGCGCTTTCTTGTTTACCGAATACTGATCCTATGGGTTTTCATGCTCCGAGAGTGCAAAACAACGAAGGAAAACACGATGGAGTCAAGAGGAATATTTTTGTTTCAGTGAGGCCTCAAGTGTCGAAACACAGCCAAGTTTGGTTTGATAGTCGCTCACAGCTGTCGCTTTTTTATCGAGAAAAACACTAAAAATCAAACAGGCATGACTCACCCTCAGTAAATTATGACATGTTTTATTGATGTTAGCAATGAGCGTTTTATCTATATTTAGGCTGAATCTGACACACACACATGAATTAACACATGAATGTGTTCAGGCAACTAATAGTCAGGTCTCTAAGTAGTTGGACATTGTCATTTACAGACATATGTACACAACAGTCTATCTAGAATAGCCAGTTCTTAAAAAAAACCTCACTGACCATGCAAGAAGATGAGTGAGGGAAGCCACCAAGGCAACTGTGACAACTCTGAAGGAGCTATAGGCTTCTGGAGAAACTGTGGATGGTGCAACTTTTGCCTGCTGCATCACAGTTAATACAGCATCATAGTTGAGTGGAACAGAGAATGATATGAAGAAAAGAAAAAATACTGAACAAACCCTCCGTGACTTCACCCGTAGGTTTTCTGAAAGCATATTTAAAACTCAAATAGGGCAGCTCCAAATGGCAGTGCCTAACTCTGCCTAACATCCCAGCCTACTCATATATGGGTAAAGAGGTGGAGCATGGGCAAAACCAGTGTGATCTGGGTGGAGCCAATGAAGCCCAAACACCACCCATCTTGAAATTGCTCCACAAGCTAACGCAAAAAAAAAAAAAAAAAAAAACTTTGGTTCCTGTATTTAATTAACATATTTTTTGGAGACTGGGCAGTAATTTTCATAACAGATGGCTTGGGTATTAATATTAACAACTATGACTAGTGAATTGCCCCAGTGTGACATCATCAGTGGAGCTAACATCACCAGGCTATCAGTACCTGCTAATTAGTGCAAACAGCGCTAATATACAAATTAAATAATGCTGCAATTTTTCTTAATGGAAATACTTTAACACAATTTCTTAAATGGTCTGTTAGTACAGTTAATCACACAGCAAGGCATATTACTTCAGCCATTTACACGGACCCGGCGCCACGAGGGGGCGTTTGGGGACGACGCCCTCTCACATCATCAACCTCGCCCCCTCGGATGTGAGAGTTATCAAAAATAAAAATAAAAAAGAAATACTGGAAAATATAGCGCCTCGCAGTTTCGCGGATTTTCTTAGTCCAATTTTGCATGCTTTTTTTTTTTTTTTTTTAACAGCGCATTGTGCTCTGCATCCTCATCAAGCAGGCCGGTGTTCTGTCAAGATGACGGGACACCTGTTGCGGTACCGTGAAGGGAGAATACACGCATTGTGTTCTGCGTGTCTGTTTATAAGAATCTTCTCGCCCAGAAGAAAAAAGAGCGCCAACAACTACCCACAACTGTGTTCTTCACTCGGAAAAAGACACCTGCAGCGAGGTATGAGTAGAAAAAGGCGCGACAGTGGCACAGCGCCAGGACGAAGAGGCGCGATCAGAGGAACAGTGAAATACTGGTCAGTCACTATTAATAATTTCTTATGTGTCCAACCTCGTAGGTTGATCGTTAAAATTGAATTCGTTAGTTCTAAAAGCCATCATTATTATTTATAGGAAAAGTTCTATTTTTATTTCTCAAACAAATGTTTGGGCCTGAAAACAAGTTGGTCTTATTTTTCTACTAAGGTTTGAACTTTGAGAGTGTTTACACACGAGAGAAAAGTGAGAAAATGTTAATGCCTGTTTGAGAAAAGTGTATAAAGTGTGTAGTGAGGGGTTTTACAGCCTTAAAACGTCTATAATAATTGTAAAAAATAACGCTGTCTACTTCACGGATTTCACCTATTGCGGGCTGTTTTTAGAACGTAACTCCCGCGATAAACGAGGGACCACTGTATATCTACATGAAAGGTTTATCTTTGACCCGTTGTGTGACTGTCATGCCCAACTGCGCTGTGCTTGCGCTTGTGATGGAGGGCTGTAAGTGTGGTTAATCTACTGTCTCGTGTCGTTTCTCAGATCAGTTGTTGGTTTGGTTTTGTGGTTTGCAGGAGATCACTTGACCGAGGGTCTATATGTTCAAATAATAATTAAAAAATGCTGTCATCACTCTTTACTCTTACTCAGTCAGTCTCTTACAACGGTGTAGCCTAAATACATGAGCTTTCTAGGAGCGCACTCAATTCATTACGCACGCTCAGACGCAGGTACCCTCCGGTGCGCACTTTTTTTTGGGGGGGGGGCGACCCCACCCCCTGTGATAAACTCATCGCCTCTTTAATATTTTTTTTCTGGCGCTGGGCCTCCATTTACAATAGAATGCTAGCACCCGCTGCTAGCGAGGTCCTGGATCCACTGGCACACTAGCTGCCAACGCAACTATGCCCCAGATTATTCACAGCTCTACAGCTTAAAATATCTTAAACAAATGAGTTATGTAAAAATTCACCTTCTGTGCAGTTGTCATGGAAACTAGCTAGATCAACTAGATCAACACCATTTTTGTACCAGACTGTATAAACATGTTTATTTCTGCTGTAAAGTTGGACATTTTTAACATGCATCTATGGGAAATTACTTGCTTTTGGAGCAAGATTTGGCACTTCCATGTGGGCTTCATTTTTAAGCACCAGAAGTTGCTGTTTGATCTGGAGCCACTTGATAGAAAAAACATCAGAAAAACAGCATAAAAGGATGAGGTGGTAACAAACACACTTGTGAGCTGAGTTGGCAAATGTAGATCTTTCTGGAAGTACTTGAGAAAGAATATGATGAAGTAACTGATCCAAGAGCAGGAAGTCAGCGTGAATGATAAATGGAGTGCGTGAAAAAGAATTGGCTGCGATTTCTGTGCCAGCAAAGTGACTCTAACCCGAAAACATGAGCAAAAAGAGCCAATGAGGGAAGCCAAAAGTGTCAGTACCATAAAACGCAAGATATTTAGATTTAAAAAATGAAAAACATTTTTTTTAAAAAGAAGCTTTGACCACTTCAAAGGAGCTGTGAGAGTTATAAATACACAAACAGGCACTGTGATGATGCATCAGTGTCTGCAGGAGATATCCCTGCTCCCCAAACACCAGGAGAGGTGGGAAAGCCAATTAGTTGCTTTGGCAGAAGGTCGGATGGACATATCGGAGCAGATGTAGCGAAGGCGTGTCTGGACTGGTAGTGGCCCAGAAGGGTTTTTAGTTTCCTTAACCCTGTTCCCTTTGCAGCAGCTACTCTCTGTTCAGGGGGGCTATTCCTCATAATGGCTCCCTGAACGCACCGCAGGTCATTCAGACCCAGACAGCCAAAAAGCTGGGAGTGGATGGTGTCAGACAGAGGCAGGGTGTGGATCAAAACACCTCCTAATCTGGATCTAGGTGGAGGAGTCGGGAGTGTTGCATGCATGCATGCATGTGAGTGACACACAGTGTCGACGTGCATCTTCGCGAGTGTGGGTTTGCATATGTGCATGGCATTCGTGCACGTATGCATGTCCTGGAATGTGTCGACGTGCACGCCTGAGAGAGGCAGACAGCGGGCTCTCACACGTCAGGGCCTCATGCATGTATGCATCAGAGCCTGGGGAGCGGCTGAGCGAACAGGTCAATAATCACATCTGAGGAGCGCTCACTCACTGACGCTAATCCACGACAGGAGAGAGTGAGACAGTGAGGGGGAAGGATACAGACCCACTCCAAAATCAATTAAATCCTAATTAGGCTCTCAGCTCTTTCGCAGGCCTTTTATCCTTGATGTTGGCAATACAGCGCCGAGTGTGTGCGCACACGCGTGTGTTTGTCTGTATCTGCACTTGTGCGTTTGTTGGCACAATTTGAGTGTGTGTCTTCTATAAGCATGTGTCAGTTGCAGCCGTGAGCAGGCGTGCACGGGGATAGCCGCGGCTTTCCCAGACTCAACGTACGAGTAATGATGGCCACGGTGAGGCCAGGTTACAGTCTGTGTGAGGAAAATTTGCTTCGTCTTGGTGTAGATATTTGTTCCATCCCCAGTCGTCCATGATTACATGCATGAAACCTGTTAATATGCATCCTCACTATCGCCATCGAGACAAATTCTTAAATATTTAATACCTTTCTAGCAAGGTGGAAAACATCCTTTCAAGGGGAATGACGTCCGTTTGAATAATTCACTTTTGTTCTTCTTTGCCTCAGGACATCCCGGTGCTTGGCGCAGACATAATGTTCCCTTTTAAGTTGAGTTATTCAGTTAACGTGCAAAAAAATGGCTTGCAGATGTTTTGGATATTAAGTAAAAACACATGACAGACAGCATCTGTGTGGAAAATCCATGCAAACGCACAGCCTGAGAGAGCTGGTGTTTTGTGATTTTATTTTATTTATTTATTCATTTATTTGGTTTTGATCTGCACACCAACCAAAAATACCTCATTACAAATCCACAGTTACAAAATTGGGCCATTCTGGGATTTCATATTTTTATCGTTGCCATGTGATCAGCATCATTTGTTTGAAGGAGTATATAATCTGATTTCTGATATGATCAAACGATCCAAGAACCCATTCATTACATTTTGGTTGCCAAACAACATGTGCATGTACTTTGGGTCCCTTTTTTTTTTTTTACATGGTAAGGAAGTTTTTTTTGTTGTTTTTTTTTTTTTTGCTTTGTTCTTTAATATTTTGATCAGTTTCTCAAAAATAAACATGCAGATTGTGATAAAACCTGTCACATCATGTGACGGAGAATCAACAAGTAAAATCTTGCGCTGATCTGGATGTATTATAGTGAAATGTCCTTGAAAGTCACTAAACTCCAGCAGAGGTGAGTCCCAACTACATTATAGGACGGTGTACATACTGTGTTAAATCAACAATTTTGCCTTAGTTGTTATTTGAATATTGTTTTTTGGGGGGGGCTTACATTTGTTAAGTTCTATTAACTTCAATGCTGCAAACTGAACCAACTGAAAGCATATGAGTTAATGTAATCGGTACTTTTAATTTAGCTGCAATCCAAAGACACATGTGACACCAACTTCAAATATTTAAGTTGTAATATGTTACTTTTGAAAAAAAATTGAGATAAGGTAAGCAGCTGAATAAATTTTTGTTTGTTTATTTATTGAAGGAAAACCTGAAGAAGTTGCTAAGTTGTTTGGGTTTACAGTGCAATGTACAAATGAAGTACAGTACACGATGATGACCACAAGGACTGTGATTGGTCACTTTTCCAGTTTCACTCCTTCCTCTCCCATCAGATTTTAAAAGTTTTTGTAATGTGCACGCCAATTATTTTTCAATCATTGATCAAATACAGGAACGTTTGGTAGAAAAGTCTGCAAACTTTAGAAAACGGAGTCGAAAAACTACAAAGATGCACAAATGACCCACAATTCATGGATGCAAATTGCACGTAACACTGGTTTGGAGGTTGATGATTGTATAAAGAAGTAGAGCTCGTTGAGGGACAAATTGATCCAAAAAAGCCACTGTTCCTGCTATAAATTGCATTACAATACCCACCAACGCAACGGTGAACTTTAAAAGAGTCACGCACACGTCATTGCATGGCCACAGAGTTCCAGCATTGTAGAAGCATAAATCAGGCTTAAGGATTTTAATGTGCCACTCTGCAGGGGACTTTAAAAAAAAAAGGGTGACTCAACTAAGTGTAATCTTTTTAATGCACATAATGCCTGGTGCTTATTTAAGGCAGGCGTTAATTTTTTCAGACAAAGTTTTGACCTGGCCATTAAATGAGGCAGGTCCCTATTCAAGGAAATACAGTATTAAAAAATTAGATGCTACAACCAGAGCCCAAATCCATTTCTTATTTGTACCCCTGTCCCTGTGACCACCCCTTCCTCTTCCCCTTGGAACTGAGTTACAAGGGATAGTGGTTGAAATCTTCCCCTCAGATTTGGGACACCCCTTTTGTCAAGATTTTATTCGAAGACTTTGAGACAAAAACAGTCTCAAAACAGAAAATAAGAGACGTAATGGTCACTACCATTTACTTTGACTGAACTCTGTTCGAGGAAGCAATGAGTGAAAAATATACCGTCAGCTTACTCTTTTCTTTGGATCATGTTTTATAAATATGTTTATTTTGAAATGGGACAGTGCATATTAAATTGCCGGATTATAACAAGATGCTAATTTCCATCTGCAGTCTCAGTAATATAAAAACAGTCTAAGACCACACAACATACCAAAGTAAATTAATCATGACATTAAAACAATTAAAACAAATTACACATACAGCTATTTACAATTCAAACTAACAATCATTAGCAGTTTGCTGTTTAAAAAGTGTTTGACAAACCAGAGACAACTGTGATGCTTTTTAGGTATCAAAGAGCAAATCTATGTAATTAGTGGTAGAACAGCGGCACTGTTAATTTTATGCGTTTCTCATATCAGCTAATTTAGATGTTTGTGTTGCGAGCACGTCCTCAACGTACCTACAGGTCTCCTGCGGCGACAAAGTTAGCTTCATGACGAATCACAACAGGGAGGTTAAAGAAACACTTATTAGCAGAGCCAGTGCTGAAAGGAAGAAACACCAGCTGAGGAACAGAGAATATGGAGACAAAAATGACAAAGAAATGATGGAGGTGAAGGAAAATGCACATACACACGTCCATACGCTAACAGATAGTTGCTATTTAGCAATAATGTCTGCTCAAGGCGGTTTGGGTGTTAGCTCACTTAAAACAGTGGTTTAACAATGACTTGCATTAAACAAAAATGATAGACTTTGACTGCTTTCTGTACTGATGTAACACCAAATTATTTACCTTAAAGGTTGTCAGTTTGTTACCTCCCCCCTCGAGCAGCTCTCTTTAATCATATCAACACATCTATTTTAGCAATTGTTCAACTTAATGCGGGGCAAAAATTTGTTTACTGTAAATTTTTCATTGTATCCGCCAAATCTGAGGCATTCACCTGTTAATTTCACCTGGGCTATTTAAGCACTTCCTTATTTGTCAGTCAGGGCCACTGATTTGTATATAACCGTGGATAGCTCATTAGCTTACAAACTCTGTACAAACCGCTGAAGCAAACGGGCGGCCATCTTACCACTCGCAAGTTATGTGGACCGCACATAGACGGCTTATTAGAACATCAACAATTTTGAATAATAACTAAGCTGATTCTCTCATTTCCTTCTTTTTGCTCTCCAGTTAATGTAACCTTCATGCCTCCTAATGTAAAGTCTGCTATGAATAGCTATTTGATTTCCTTTATTTCTTTTAGTACTTTGACACATTCTCCCTGTCTGTTCTCAGTTACTCACCTCACTGGGACAAATACTCATTCAATTCTAAAAATTAGGATTCTTTAATCAAAGTTTATGAAATGTTGTGTAATCATCAACAAGCAAGTTGAGATATATATATATATATATATATATATATATATATATATATATATATATATATATATATATATACGCGGTCTGTCAATAAAGTAACGGTCTTTTTTATTTTTTTCAAAAACTACGAGGTCTGTCCATAAAGTATCGTACCTTTTTATTATTTTTTTAAACTATATGGATTTGATTCATATGTTTTCACATCAGACAAGCTTGAACCCTCGTGCGCATGCGTGAGTTTTTCCACGCCTGTCGGTGACGTCATTCGCCTGTGAGCACGCCTTGTGGAAGGAGTGGTCCCGCCCCGTCGTCGATTTTCATTGTCTGGAAATGGCGGAATGATTTGGGGGTTTTTTTCCATCAGAATTTTTTCAGAAGCTGTTAGAGACTGGCACCTGGAAACTATTCGAAAAATTTATCTGGCTTTCGGTGAAAATTTTACGGGCTTCACAGAGAATAAGGTCTGTTAGTACAGCGATGACGCGGCACAAGCCACTGGACCATTTCTAAACGGATGGCTCTGTGGATACAAGACCGTCGTGTGCTCTTTCTCTGGTTATCACAAGAGCTGGACATCAGCCATTTTCTGGCAGATTTCACTTTTAACAAGAGATTTTGTCATGGAAAGCCGCGCGGAGGCTTCGCGCGTCACGACCGATTCGCTTTGGAAGCAAGACAACGGAACACCTCTATCTCGGCTTTCAATGCTTACCAGTCGAGTGAGTTATAAGAGAAATTGTGGAGAGCTGGGCATGTCTGAACTTGTCCTCTGGCATGTCAAAACGGAGGTGTTCCTTTGTCTCGCTCGAACAGCGAATCGGTCGTGACGCACAAAGCCTCCGCGTGGCTTTCCATGACAAAATCTCTTGTTAAAAGTGAACTCTGCCAGAAAATGGTTGATGTCCAGCTCTTGTGATAACCAGAGAAAGTGCACACGAAGGTCCCAGCTCCACACAGCCATCCATTTAGAAATGATCCGGTGGTTCGTGCCTGTCGTCACGGCTCGGAGCGCGGCACGCCGAGCGCCATTGTGTTCCATCCTTAAAGCTGTAGTAACAGACCTTATTCTCTGTGAAGCCCATAAAATTTTCACCGAAAGCCAGATAAATTTTTCGATTGGTTTCCAGGTACCAGTCTCTAACAGCTTCTGAAAAAATTCTGATGGAAAAAACCCCAAATCATTCCGCCATTTCCAGACAATGAAAATCCGACGACGAAGCGGGACCACTCCTTCCACAAGGCGTGCTCACAGGCGAATGACGTCACCGACAGGTGTGGAAAAACTCACGCATGCGCACAAGGGTTCAAGCATGTCTGACGTAAAAACATATGAATCAAATCCATATAGTTTAAAAAAAAATAAAAAGGTACGATACTTTATGGACAGACCTCGTATATGGATTTCATTCATATGTTTTTACATCAGACATGCTTGAACCCTCGTGCGCATGGGTGAGTTTTTCCACGCCTGTCAGTGACGTCATTCACCTGTGAGCACGCCTTGGGAAGGGGTGGTCCCGCCCCCTCGTCGGATTTTCATTGTCTGGAAATGGCGGAATGAAAAGGACTTTTTTCCATCAGAATTTTTTCAGAAGCTCTTAGAAACTGGCACCTGGAAACCATTCGAAAAATTTATCTGGCTTTCGGTGAAAATTTTACGGGCTTCACAGAGAATAAGGTCTGTTACTACAGCTTTAAGGACGGCCCACAATGGCGCACGGCGCGCCGAGCCGCCGTCGAGAGGCAGAAACCACCACATCATTTCTAAACGGATGGCTCTGTGGATACGAGACCGTCGTGTGCTCTTTCTCTGGTTATCACAAGAGCTGGACATCAGCCATTTTCCGGCGAAGCCTCCGCGCAGCTTTCCATGACAAAATCTCTTGTTAAAAGTGAAATCTGCCGGAAAATGGCTGATGTCCAGCTCTTGTGATAACCAGAGAAAGAGCATACGACGGTCTCGTATCCACAGAGCCATCCGTTTAGAAATGGTCTGGTGGCTTGTGCCGCGTCATTGCAGCTCGGAGCGCGGCACGCCGAGCGTCCTTAAAGGGGTCCTTAAAGCTGTAGTAACAGTCCTTATTCTCTGTGAAGCCGTAAAATTTTCACCGAAAGCCAGATAAATTTTTCGAATGGTTTCCAGGTGCCAGTCTCTAACAGCTTCTGAAAAAATTCTGATGGAAAAAAGTCCTTTTCATTCCGCCATTTCCAGACAATGAAAATCCGACGAGGGGGCGGAACCACTCCTTCCCAAGGCGTGCTCACAGGCGAATGGCGTCACCGACAGGCATGGAAAAACTCACGCATACGCACGAGGGTTCAAGCATGTCTGATGTAAAAACATATGAATGAAATCCATATAGTTTTTGAAAAAAATAAAAAGGACCGTTACTTTATTGACAGACCTCGTGTATATATATATATATATATATATATATATATATATATATATATATATATATATAAATGCTTTTTTCTTTAAAACTATGTGCTGCTCTGTGAGTGTCCTCATTAAAAACAGCTGATCCATGATGCATTATCAACAAATACTAACCCCTGTTTTCCACCAAAATGCACCCAAGTCTCTTTCCGAGGATGACATGATGTAAAAACACTGAAAAACTTTCTTAGCTGTCAATCTGGTCGTGTTTTCTGCTAAAATAAACGTTATCCATTCTTCTGCTCAAACAGCAAGCCAGGAGTGAATCCATGCAGGAAGGGGGTCTGGGTGGGGGTGGGGTGGCATGGCTCCCCATAACACCTCTAGATTAAAGGCCCACTTTTGAAGACATTTTGAAGACATACTGTTACTACTACAAGAAACAAGAAACACAAGAAACGTTTGTGTGAGTGCGAGTATGTAGCTCGCATATCTCTCTGAGTTTTTGTCAGCTTTCGGATATGGCTTGTGCATGGCATGATGTGCCATGAGCCTTTATTATGAAAAGTTTGAGGAATAATTTTGAAAAAAATTATTTTGAAACCTTTATTTTCATTACAGGGTTGGCTCGCTCGGGAAATACATTGCTTCTCCAAACGTGCCCATGAATAAAATCAAGCGCACCCTCTCTTCTTCTATGGTGTTTAGTGCACCTGTTTAATTGGCTAACTTTATCTTAGTCTTAGATGAACAATCAATGGGTCCCAAGATTTACCCAGACTGACCCATGTCATTTTATTTCATTTTAATTATTTAATTATTTAATTGTTTTTTTGTGTGTGGTATTTTTTGTTCCATCATCAAAATGTACCCTGTGAACAAATGAAGCCCACATCTCTTCTTCTATGGTGGATGAGGGCAGCTGGCATCCTTATTGTTTCCGCCACATTCTGCAACAGTCCGTTATAGTAGTACTAAATCCTGTCGATGAATCCAGTGTTGTTCAAGTACTTTAAAAAAGACAACACTTCCCCCTCTCACTTTACCTTATGTCTAAAATTGTCTGTAGATCACCTAAACAAATTCGTACTTATTATAGTATTCCACCATACATACCCTTTACTTCACCTCAAAAAAGAAATCGAACCAGATTAATCCTTCAAAACACTTTTAAAAATCATGCCTTTGCATTACTGTTTTTGCTTTTCCCCAATGGCTAAAAAAGCAAATTGCATCGTTAGTGGTACTTTCACATTAGCTGAATGGGGTTCAACTACCTACAGTGTCCTTGCTAAAAGCCATAATATATGAAAACACAATAGTTATCAATCAGTCCACACATTTCGCAACAAACCTAAATGTCCCTGACTTGGATTATCAATAACCACTGTATTCACATCCATATGTTTGTGCTTCATGTACACTAACTGTGTTTATTCCTTCCTATATCTCTATGTGTGTAGATATGTCTGACCGTGTTGGTGGAATTCCAGTCCTTTTCTTAAAATAACTGTATTTGTGTGGCTCTTTGTATTGTCTGAATGATTATAACGAGATGTTAAATCTGTCATAAACATACTTTTCCAGCTGCTCACAAAAAGGAAAGAACATGCAACTGTTTTACCAAGCCATTACAATATAGACAAATAATTACCTTTTTAGATGGTTCCAAATACGTTCTCCACCTCATTAAGCACACGTGGGAGAAAAGCAGCAGTTGGAGCGCTCCTCTGTGATTCCGGAAGCAATTAGAGGCGTTTTCAACAGCCAACTCGGACAGAAAATGATGAATCCGCTACAAAATACTTATTTTATATACGCAGTGTCCAGTGCACAATGTGTGGCATCCAGTGGAACAAAGCACAGTGTCCAGCTGGGAACACAGTGGGTGGGCTCGTCATGACGATGTGCGGATCAAAGTCGTGCAAGTGTCAGGGCACCTTTTGTTTGTTAAAACTATGTAAAAGTAAGTACACCTCTTTGTACATTCCCATACGACCATCCATGAAAAATCTACTTCAGCTCCCAATTTTCTATAGGAATGCAAACTTCCTATGGGCATATATATATATATATAGTGTGTGCTCCCCACAGATTGTGGGCTCATTTTGGACTCAAAGGCTGAGTCAAACTTCGGCCACAGATGGTTGCAGGGCTGGTTTCTGTGCCGCAGCTTGTGTCTAATAATGTTAGATGAATGACATGTGTGGCTGTGGGAGCAGGCTAATTCTGGAGCAGCCAGGTGACGGTGAAGAATTTGCTTTTATTGTTCTGGGTCAGTTGGCATAACAAAGGTCATAATGATCTGAGAGCTCAAGCATGTTGAAGTTTAAAAAGCAAGGTGTCCTCACATTCATTTGTCTTAATCCCACCCTGCCTACCTTCTAACCTCCACCCCCCCACCCGCCTGCCCCCCGTTCCTCAGCAGTTCCTAATGTCCTCACCTTTCCTCTTCCAAAGCTCTCACCTCTTTATCTTTTCATGAGATTCTCTATTTTTAAGCTTCTTATTAATCAGCCCTTATTAATCTGTTTGCCGCGTGAGATTGCAGCCATTTGCTGCAGAGTGAAACACAGTCCTCCCTTCATTTTCTTTCCTGTCGTCAAAGATTGAGCAGTTTGGTGATTGCTCACCCCAAGTCTATGTCAGCAACATGCCGACATCTGAGTTTGTTGTGTCAAGTGGAATTTGTAAGAGTCTGATTGTAGCAGAGAGCAAATGGTGCAAGTTGACGTGAAGTATTTATTCTTGAGTTGATGGTGTGCCGTGTTTCTTCCAGTGCAGTGCATCCTGTCCTCAGGATGGGTCCTGCCTATTTTTATCAAGTGAACTATGTATTTCTCACCTTTTGACTTGTTACTGCTCGAAAAGGGGAATTTTAACATTTTTCAGCGTGGACTCTTTTGCGGGGTTCATCGTTTCACTCGGGACTAAAGTGAATTTAATGACTGGAGAATAGATTTAGAACACAGACAGCTTCACGGCCTAACTGTCTGTATCATATAATGGCACAGTGCAAACTAAAAACACTCTCCGTAAGCCGCTTATCTTCACCACTGAACAGGCAAAACATACTATTACAAGTATATAGTAGCACAAAGATGATCCCTGTGGAAGTAAACGCATGCGTTTTCCTCTCTAAGTTTAATTAAACCTTTCAAACAACCGATTATACATTTTGCCGTTTACCTTAGCCTGATAGCTGTTCGGCGGCGCTACTGTCCCCTGAGTGCCGACAAGTCATTTTCCAGTGAGCGTCTAGGTCTTATAGAACAAGGGGCTTGGACAAGCCAGAGGACATCTGCACTTGGCTTTGAGTTCCACATAGTTCAAATCTCAGTGTCTGTCGCTGAAGGAAAACATATTAAGGAAGTAGTTTATTTATTTATTTCTACATTTTCCTTCTCTCAGGTATGACTTCATTGAAATCCGTGATGGGACATCGGAGTCTGCTGATGTTCTGGGTCGACACTGCAGCAACATCGCCCCACCGCCAATCATCTCATCCGGCCCCTCCCTCCAGATCAGATTTGTCTCAGACTACGCCCACCAAGGGGCGGGCTTCTCTCTGCGCTATGAAATCTTTAAAACAGGTGAGATACTAGATGTAAAATATGACTGGCATCATGGAAAACTAACACTGTCCAAAACTAATTCCCTACATAAGCTCTGGCACCCATTAGTGCCAGTGCTTATCCCCAGATGTCTTAGAGAGTTTACATCTCCCCAGGGCCCCAGCCAAGGCCCGTGCGCTCGGACAATGAAGTGAATCCAGGTCTTCATATTGGTAGCTCACATTCTTGACCTTATGGGGAGGTGATGGCCAAAGCCAGTGTTTCCTAATCCTGGTCCGCTTCCTAAGCACAAGCCATTTTCCATTTGTCTCTGAAGTAATCAAAGCAGACCAGCTCAGTCAGGTGTCATCTGTTGAGCATCAGAACACACCTGACTGATCTCATCTGCTGTGATTACTTCAGGGACTAATGGAAAATGTGCAGGACTTTGGGTCCTGAGGACCAAGATTGGAAAACAGTGGTCAGACGCTTATTGCCTAAGGCCCCATTTCCATATGGTGGTTTTTTTTTTTTCTGTGCACAAGCATCTTTTTTCAGTTGCTCTAAATGAGAACGGTGCACACTACATGTGCTCCGTTCTCATTTAGCACATGTAGTGTCACTTCCAGAACAAAACGCTGCACCCATTGTTTTTTGTTTGTTTGCTTGTTTTTTTGGTGTGGCAGCTTTGAGCACCTTTTAGTTGAAAATCCCTGAAATTTTCAGAAAGATGTGGTGACATCACTGCAGTACCTTTTCAGGCAAATGGGAGGAGAGGTTTTTTTCTGCTGATGTGACGGAAGCCAGCAGGAGTCGCTGTGCATATGGTAGTCAATAGGCTTCACTCCCCCAACAGCCAAAGGATCCTCTGGCCACTCAGGCTGGAGCCCATGTTTTAGCAGACTGGTAAGAACATCTGCCTCTCATGCTGGAGATTGTGAGTTTGCATCCGGATTGGCGCGAGTGGGAGCAGCCAATCACAGTGTAGAGCAAGCTGCTACACTGAATTCTTACTCAAATCTATCACAATAGCAAAAAAAAAAAAAAAAGCCTCATCTGTGATTGCAGATTGGACAGATGCTTGGTTCTTGCTGAGGGTGAGTACTTTTTATCGCCATAAATTATAAGATAGTTGTTAGCTGTTTATTGTTGTCATAGAAACAGATCCAATGTGCAGATTTCTAGTTTTCCGATAAAACCACTGGGTTGAAGCATTTGTGGGCACTCTCAGCATTTTTCCACCAGAAAAAAACAAACAAACAAAAAAAAACAAAAGCTATATGGAAGTGGGGTCTTTAGTGCTGAAATTCCTGTCCCATCCACCGCATCTTCAGTTTTAATCTCTGTCAGACCAAAAACTCATCTTTGGCAAGGTCCTTCATCCTTATGTTGCTCTCGATGTGCAGATGAGCACCCTGACATCAGTGTGTGTGTGTGTGTGTGTGTGTGTGTGTGTGTGTGTGTGTGTGTGTGTGTGTGTGTGTGTGTGTGTGTGTGTGTGTGTGTCTCAGATGGAAAAGTGCTGAAATGCAGTCCATTTACCCTACTGAACGACTTGTTCTACTTATTATTTAATCATTGCATATAGTATGTCGTTAATGAATAGGTTTATTTTTTAATATTGTAGTGATTGCTGGGCCGGTCGCTGAATCTGAGCACTGTAATGCCGCAGAGCATCGTGGGAATACAGGGTTTGGGGGTTTTTAAGCGTTGTTTTTGTCTTTCATAGTTAGTTTAATAGTGTGGTTGGAGTTATTGATTTAGTGTGTTCAATTGCCCAATTAGGTTAGTCAAGTTTAGTTAAGTGTTCTGTTGTCACCATAAGCAAAAAGTGTATTACGTTTGATGTTTTCCTTTATTTCCATGTTGTGAGTTGAACAAATAAAGCAGAGTGCAGCAAAAGCTCCAAGAATCTCATTCTTCCACACTGCTCGCCACAATATATATATATATATATATTATGAGCACCTATGTATATAGTCCATCCCCATATAGGCCCGTTGGTACTGGTGCTGAGCCCCGGATTCTGTAGCATGAAATGGATGAGAGTCTGAGACACTCACTCGTCAGGATGCCAGTCCGACACAGGTCACTTCTCCAGCCAAGGCTGATAGCTATTTGCAGCTGGTTGGACTGAGACACTACTAATGAAGTGTCTCATTCAAAGAGACATTCAGGCAGTGTTGCCACAGTTACTTTGAAAAAGTAATCCAATTACTGATTACTCCTTGAAAAAGTAACTTAGTTACTTTACTGATTACTCAATTGTAAAAGTAACTAAGTTAGATTACTAGTTACTTTTTTAGTTACTTTTCCCAGCTGTCGACAACAACCCTCTGCCACCTCAACATGACAATGATACCTGTTTTGCCAAAATTCACTTTATAGTCACCCTTTCTTGACTTCAATGAAAATAAATACTTGTTTTATAAAAAGTAAAATAAAGACCTCTTTCTTGACCTCATATTTAACTGTTGACAGCACTGTAACAGTAAAACTTGCAATTTCGAACCTACATTTTTTATAAATGTAACTATTAAATTCTAACATTTTTCTAACATTTAAATTCTCTCTAAACATTTTAGTTGTCGAAATTATTATTATTTTAAGCAATATTAGTAGTTGTAGTAAAAAACGGCTTCAAAACTGGACCTTTAATCTAGGGGTGTTGTGAGGGGGGCACATCCTTCCCCCACGCCCCCATTCCATCTGGATTCGCCCCTGCTTTGGCGTTTGAGCACAAAGAATGGATTACATTTATTTATGCAGAAAACAGGACCAGATTTACAGGTAAGAAAGTTTTATTGCGTTTTCACATCATGTGGTCCTCAGAAAGAGAGTTTAGGTGCATTTGAGTGGAACATAGTGTTAGTTGTTGACGCGTCGCAGAGGATCAGCTGTTTTTAATGACCAGATACAGAGCGGCTCAGCTCAGAATTCTAAATAAAGGAGGAAAAAAAGTATAAAAATGTCTTTGTAAAGCTCAGTGCAGGTGTGCTGATCACTGCGCTTTAAGAGGTGAGGACGAGTCGAGCAGCTGCAAAAAAAAACGCGGATGAAAAGCTCACAGCTCGCTTAAAGTGGGACGTTCAGTCGAACCCCGACCTCCTGCCCACGGACCAAGTTTAATGCTGTTATCGACCCACAATGAAAAATAATAGTAACGCACAGTGACATGGAGAAGTAACTTTAATCTGATTACTGATTTGGAAAGATTAACGCGTTAGATTACTCGTTACTAAAAAAAGTGGTCAGATTAGAGTAACGCCGGCATCACTGCATTCAGGTAGTGTGTCCAGGACTTGAACCCAAATCTACTTGTTGTTAGCCCAACTCCTTATCTACAGCGCTCATTATTTAATCATTTGTAGTTAATAAATTTGCTTCTGACTGACATTTTCTGGGCACAATCTGCCTTAAATCGTAACGCCTGATTAGATAAAAGCTGACATCGTGTTGAAATCGTTTCTTAATCTTTTTGTTTTCAAACATTCTTCACATTGACTCGTCCAATCTATTTTTGCTTTGATGTATCGTAATCTTGCTTCAGTTTCACATTTTGCTGATGTAAAGTCTGGAACACAAAGCACAGCGGCAGGGCAAAATTTGATTTGTGTTGCTGATTTATAGGACGTAGATGGAAGTCTGAGTAAAACTGTTGTAGCACTGCAGTCTGTGAGTGTTCAGGGCCACTGTAACCCCCTTTAAATGCACACTGCATTTGAATTACCTCTGCTTTTATGGGAACCACGAGTTCAGACAGTCTTTTTCCACAAAGCGAACCAAACATAAGGCTCTGCTGAGCATTAATACTTAAGTTAATTTTTTTGTCTACATTTGTGCTGTGTTTTTGCCTCACGTTAATGGCCCGTAACTTGTGATCGTTCACCCCTGCATTGCTGCTCATAACAATCTCGCAGCAATTTTCCATCACCAGAGGCAGCCGGGCACAAAAACAAAAGGGGGTTGCAATGCTTTTTCAAATGACTTTCATACCGCCTGAAAGCATTTGAGGAATGCTTGTTTAATTGGAGCTGAATCCACTTCCTCTGGCTAGACGGGGTTGGCTGGGGGCGCTCGTGGGATGATGGAGAGCGTTCAAAGCCGACGTGGAGGTGGCCTTAAGGTTAAAGGTTTATGGGCGGAGGGGAGAAGCCAGGAGATTGATTGGGATGAGTGTGTGCCGAAATTGAATTTTCAGGAGGTCGTCGAAGTGTGCGCTGAGAATTGCACTTTTGAGGTCAGATTGTAGCGGGAGGCATTTGTTTTGGTGGTAGCTGTGATGTTGCGTGGCGTCTGGTGGCCTTGAGGCGCCAGTAGGATTTACGTTCAAGTGAGTTGTTTTTTGCAAGAGTACATTTTGACATTTTAGGCGTTCCTTTAGCTTCTTCTTTTTCTTGTTAGTCCTCCTGCACATGTTTCATAAGACTAATCAGGTTTACCAGCACCTTCCGTCTTGCCAGATTCTGTCCCAGCTGTTGCATTTGGTCCAGAGTGATGTTATGTGTCCTGAGGGCTAAGCGTGTGTGTGTGTGGGGGGGTTCTTGGCCGTCCACAATGATTCTGATTGGATGTGAAGGAGGATGTGGCTTTACCATTGGTGTGTTTGCATTGCTTGCAGGGTGGAAGTGGTGTGGCTGTTTGATTCATTCTCTAATCTCATCACTGGTTTGATGGTGGAACCACCTGAGGCCTCTGCTGTCATAGCCGTCAATCATGGCCGCCACGGTGTTATTTAAAGGCACTGACACCACTGAGGAACTGTAAATGTGAACTTTTGTCTTTTGGGAGATGTGTTGATGTCCCCACAGTCCGGCACCCAAGAACTCCACATGTACAGACACTGCCTTGCTCAGGGGGTAGAGAAAGGAGCAGAACCTAAATAAGCATGTTTTTCGATTGTGGGAGGAAACCAGATCACCCAGAGGAAACCCATGCAGACACGGAGAGAGCATGCAAACTCCACACAGGAAGGACCAGGGGACAAGTGATCCCAAGACCTTCTTGCCGTGAGGCAACAGTGCTCCTTTCTAAGCCACTGTGCAACCGTTTCCACAGTGACTGCATGACTGTAGATAGGGAGGGGTGTTATTTCAAAAAATTTGGAAATCTATAAATGTTTGCATGGAATATGGAAATATACATGGAATAAACCATAGCAGGATAAATTTTGGGTCATTTGGTTCCAGAAATCCATATGGATGGAGCCAGTGAGGATATCAGGTTCAAAAATCGGCAAAAATATCGACGAAAATGTCATATCTTTAGAACCGCTGCACCTAGATACTTGAAATTTGGCTCCAAATGTTGCTTGACCCCAAGTTTATGTTCAACGTCTATAGTAACAATAAGCCTATCTGGTGTTTTTTAAGAGTAATTGACAAAAAACCTAATTTCAGTGCATATGTTACGATCAATTGTAACAAACAAAATCTATGTAGTTTTTATTTCAGGAACATCAGTTGAGTATAATCATCATATGTAAAGAATGACATGGCCACAATGAACTAATTATAAGCAACAAAGTGGTTTTCTACGTCAACAGCACATATACGACACACGCGTTACTTGAAATTTTCAAACACTCCATCCATATGAGTTTTTGGAACCAAATGACCCAAAATTTATCCTGCTATGGTTTATTCTGTGTATATTTCCATATTCCATGCAAACATTTATAGATTTCCAAATTTTTTGAAATAACACCTCTCCCTACTGTAGATCAAGAACTGATTTTAGGTCACCTGTTTTGGAGACCTTTGAGCCAAGGCATGTGAAGGTGGACACAAATTTACACTGGTGTTCTCACAACAGAGGAGTGGAGGATCCGATGGGCAGGGTTTCTTTAAATTCAAATTCTGAGGTGTCTAAATGTATCAGAAGTTTGAACATATATGAAATGGCGTTCCGATTAACAAGAAGTGAAACGTTGATGTTTATTGTTCTCAAAAATAAGCACTTCTCATAGTTTATCACCGCCCACATTTGAAAAATATCTCTGGGTTTATGTTGAACAAATGTGACCCAGATTTGTCTTTTAGCTCTGTTACCAAGGCCGCGCCGTGAACCTCGACACTGTAATAGTGTCGATTACATCTGTCTGGCAGACACACACACGCGCGTGCACATACACACTCGGGTGGATGACAGCCTGTTGGATGGGGGAATGCAGTTGCCATGGATTTAACAAGATCCTGGTATAAATTCAGGGGGTGTAAGAGTTTGTGTCACCGTGCAAGCACATGTAGGTGTCTGCTGCCTGCATGTGTGGGTGGTTCAGTCGGTTTGTTGAGCTCGATTCTGTCTGTATGTCTTTTGCGGGGGCAGAACGATAGATGCACATATGTGTTTGTGAGAGAGGCACAGGCAGACACTGAGTCACAGAGTGCAAGTGTGTGCACGATGCATGATTGAGGCCACGTGTTAATTACGACGTTTGCGACGCCTGCACGCTCTCATCGTGGCTTTGTCCTGCCGCGGGTTTTCACTAAACACAGTTTACAGCTTCTGACGGCAGCGCGGAGTTCTGGCTGAGATGTGTTTACGTACCAGATTGGAAAGAGTTGCACCGTTTACCCTTGTTAAGAAACATTAGCTTCTTTTTGTGCATTTGTAATTTTTAAACCAGTTCATAGGAAAGTAATTCTGTGTTATGCTTTAAATTAATTTTAATTTGCCTGTGATTGACGTCTGGGGCAGCTATAAAGCAAATAATAGATTTATTAAAATTGTTTCAGAGTTTTGTGAATCCGATTTATTTGATTTATTATTTCTTGGGAGTGAGAGAATAGGTTATTTGATAAATGCATCTATTCCTTCCAGTTTGCTAACACATCAAGTCAAAAACAATAAATGGTGCCGGTGACCGTTGTCTAAGTCACCATATTAAAAGGGCACAAAGTGAGGACAAACCCTTTCTCATCTGGTGAGCTTTGATGCAACTGTTCAGTCAGTGTAATATCCCATAGACATGTCTGGCATCTGCTGGATGTTTGGTGATACTGCATTGATGGATTAGGAGCAGGTGTGGTTGCCAGTGAGACAGGCGGTTTCTGCACAGAATCAGAGAAGTAAACTTTCCGATTGTTTAACAGTTCTCATGTTCTTAAACTAATACGTCGGTCAAACCTCAACACATCCATGGAAAACTCTTTTCTCTGATTTTATCTGCAAAAGACAAACAGAGCGACTGAATTTTGCTTATATTGAGGCCAGGAAATTTCTACATGCACAAAAACAGGATTGCAGGACTTGACTCTATTTGCATGAAACTCCATCATCACAGTGTGATTGTCAGTGATGACTGATTAGAACCACTCTGAACCTGGAGGACACGCTATGTTTACATGGACAGCACTAATCTGATTATTGACCTTATTATAATTATAGATTATGGTGTTTACATCAGCTGTTTCAGGAACATTCCACTCATATTCCTGTTTGCTTGTTACAGAGCATACTGTGATAAATGACTCACAGCCGCATTACATCCCCTGTGACTTGTGTGTTGAAAAATGCTGGTGAAACTCCAAAAGGAGGCCAGAGTCTGATTAACCCTCATCAGTACATATCATGAAACTTACTAATCTGAACACCTGGAGTCCATGCAGACCCCACCAGAACGTCTTGTTTTTTTAATACTATTAGGATGTTTTTATCTACCAGCAGGGTGGTGGCTAAGTGGTTCGTGCGCATGTTTCCGGAGCAGAAGGTTCTGGTTCAAGACTAAAAATATTGAAGCAATCAATTGGCACAAAATTTTTGAGTTCGTAAACGTAAAAGTCAATTGTTCCCAGGATGTAAAAGGTTCTATTACATGCTACTTGTACCTTATGATTACAATGAAGTTAAAGTGTTCTTTAAGTAAAAGTAAGTCCCTTCAGCTGCTCCCTTGTTTTTCCACTCTGGGTCGCCACAGCAGATCTGAGGTGGACCTGCATGTTGATTTGGCACAAGTTTTATACCAGACGCCCTTCCTGATGCAATGCCGCATTACAAGGATAAATGTGGCAGGAGTGGGGTTTGAACCGGGAACCTTCTGAACCAAAGCCAAGCACACTAACCACTTGGTCACCACAGCCGCTAAAGCGTTCATTAAGTCAACTCACATATTTTCACATATAATTACTTAATTCATTGAAGTTGAGCTTAAGTTATGCTTTGAGGTTTTGCTTACTTAATATACAATTAGTTCAAGTCAGTCAAAAATTCTGAGTTAAATTTACTCAAAAAGCAAGAACATGTTATGCAAACTTGTAATATTTAAGTAAGTGGAACGTTTTCTTAAAACTTTGAGTTTTTAATTAATTTGAACATTTGGGTTTACAGTGATGTGAACTTGATGCCAAATCAACATGCAGATCCATGTCAGATCTGCTGTAGTGAAAAGACAGAGAAGCCAAAAAAATGTACACTATTTAAATCACATTTTAGATTGAAAAACTTGATAATTTTATTTCTTTTTTGAACATAACTTTTCAATACAAAAATTCAATTCTTACACCGACTCCCTGCAGTTGCTCTGATGCAAATAACCAGAATAAAAGCTGCTGAGAGGATTCAGTAGTTATGGTAAATTGACACTGAGCTCAAAATACATACATTCAGCCTGTACAGACAAATGTTGTGTTTACAAAAAGCTTAGATTTCCCTGAAGCACCCCCCCCCACACACACACACACACACACACACACACACACACACTTCCCCTCAGGCTATGTTGCCATCTCTGGTGGTTTGAACTGAAAGTGTTTCCCAGAACCTTTGTATAATTTGTGAGACAGATGGTGGAATTTTGGGAAATGTCTTTGTGAGACTACACGTACATCCCTTTATCAAAGTTGTAAAAGTGTAACTGTGGATTTGTGGATACACGTGGGTGTTTATGGGTGTGCATGTGGATTTAAAGGGTGCGTCCAAGCAATGATCCAAATCTCAACACACAGCTGCAAGATATGTGAGTCTTCATCTTCCCTCAGACTCTGGAGCTCTCAGCTCGCTCTGGCCCCGCCACTCCGTGTCTGGAAATATGGGAGAGAGTCTGTCTTCAGGACTCTAAACTAATGATGCCGTGGCTTGTTTTTGTTTTGTTCATTCAACCCTATTACATAAGCGATGACTGTAACTTCTCCAGGGGGTTTAGGATTGGATTGTGTCAACATGTGTGCATTTTCGTGGCTACGATGGGGTTCAGTGTAGTAGAAGATAATTATTTCCACCAAAGCGCAGTAGACCTCTAACCTTTTGATATACATCCATCCTGATACCCCTATGCCCCCCTGTGCACCACCTAAGGAGAGCAAGTGCACAGCTTTTCCCCCGAAACATCCCTCCACATGCCTGAAATCGCCCCAGCGTCCCTCCTCACCCCCCTTGTTGTGGCCTACTTTGCTCCGACTCATGCGTGCTTAAACCTTTATTCAGCCCCCAACCAAACCTCGTGCACTTTCTCTATCACTGAGTCACATGGTGCTGATGCTGTTACCACGGCTACTGGGGGAAGACTTGGCAGCAAAGCTCCTTTCTCCCCATTTCCCCAAAGCCCAGCAGTAACGCACCGGGGTCAGTCAATGTCACGGCGAATCTAGCTTGAGATTGAGACCAAGAGCACCTTGGGGGTGTTGGGTCTCCTCCATGACCACTGGTGATGTTGTTGTGGGACTGCGGCTACAACACAGGCTAAGGTGGGCCCCTTCCTAAGTGTCAGTCATAACGTTGATCCAAGCTATAATTCTGACGCTATTGTGTTGATTGTATGCCGGTTAGGACCACAGCTAGTGATTGTACTCACTGTTGATTAATCTGTACGTTATTTTTATGACTTAATACCTTAAAAAATCTAAGTCAGTGCATATGGGTGTGTGTGTCTGCCTTTGACTGGCCTGTTGCTCAGTAACATTAGCTGACGCAACAGACACACACACACACACACACAGAATCCCTGTTTCTTCCTTCCTCTCTGTCTTCAGTGTTCAAATACTTAGCAAACATTAATGTTAACTAGGTAAAAGATTGATTAGTCAAAATCATGTGACTCAATTCTGTATTTGATGGTATTGATGACTTTAATCAAAGACCATTAAAGCATTATTTCACTACACATTCACCTAATAAGCAGAGCGGGATGGGGAAATGTCCAAATACTTATGGACTTAAGTGTATATCAGTGCAGATTTTGGGGGGTGGGGGTGATGAGGGTTGCCCAGACGCCTATGAGATCTCACACCTGGACATCTCCCGGATACCTGCTAGGATCATTTATGATGAGAAAAGCACCACATCCTCTTGGTGCAACCAATTTAGCCTTTTTGTTCTTCTTAACTGACATAGAATGATTAATAAGGAGTAGTTATTAATTTCCTCTTGACTGGCTAATCGATTAATCGTTTCAGCACTACTGCTAAACCGCGGCTGTGGCAGTATGTGGCTGATTGCCATTTGCTATTTGTCCCATTGCTTAAATTATACTCAAGCAATTAACTTGTAAAGGTGAATTAAATTTGTGAATATACAAACTGGATGATTTGCCGATTAAACTGAGCAGTAATGTTGAAAACGTGTGCCAGAATAAAATAATAGGTGATAATCAGCAAGTGCATGAACAAGATTCAGGAAGTCTCGAGCTGCGTGAACGCTTTGATCAACACCAGCAGGAGGCTCTTTGGCGTGCGCTTCAACCCCCCATTGTCAGGATTAAAACAAAACTTCATGATCGCATTTCGTTTCACAGCACATAACAAAAGCACCACCGGTGATATGTGCGTTACTCGCTCCATGAAGCACTCAGACGGGTGCAAATCCTGTCTTTGGCTGTAGAAATGTGTGGCACACCAAGAATGTTGTTTATCTTCAGGTTGCCTTGTTGTTGTGGTGGTGGCGTTTCTGGCCCCATCCCCTCACTCGCAGACATGCAGAGGCCCTTCCTCTGATGTTTGCCCTCCGGAGAGATTTTCCTGAATGGAATTTGTGCACTGAGCTCAAGTGAGTTGACACGAGAGATCTGCGTTCCGATGAGTCGGATGCGCGGCTGCGACAGGGCAGGTAGACGGAGGAGGGCGAGGCGCTTTGATGTGCAGCACACAAACGTGGAGATGAACCCCTCAGCACGGGGTGCACAGGGAACAGGAGGCGCGAGACCAGCCGGAGTTCACAGAGTGAATGAACACAGACCCTGTGTGTCACTGTTGAGGAACGACAGAACGAAGGAGGAGACGGAGGGAAGCGTAGGAGGACGACAGGAGGAGGAAGGTGGGGGTGCCCTGACAAAACACGTGGAGCCGGGACGACAACTACCACATCAGACGCTCATGTGCACGAGTGGAGCGGTTTCTACCCAGCAACTCACCCAGTTCCCCCCCCCCCGTACGCCACACTCGTGACCTCAGACGGCTCTTGCCAAATGGCAGCTCATGGTGGGCTGCAGGCACCGACTGAGAGGCGTGCACGTGTCATGCGTGCATGTTTTGTGTGAGTGTGAGATGGGCAGAGGAATGACGGTGGGAGGTCATCAGGGTGATACTTGCTTTTGGCGTGTTCATATATTGTGAACTAATGAGCGCTAACGAAAATACAAGCTACTCATGCATACGATAACGCAGTGAGGCGCGCACGTCCACGTGCAGAATGCGTGAAGCTAGTTTGTGCACGCGGCGTGGACTGTAAAACAGAGCGGTTGTTCTGAGGCGATGGAGTCAAGCTGTGCTCACATCGAAGTTTTTGTCAGTAGAACTCCACGCTGCTGCGCCGTGACCCACTAAGAAAGAAGGCCAGTGTGTTACTGGGTCCTCCTCACATATTGGGAAAACCACTTTGGCACACAGAGGCGTGCACGAGAGACACAGAAAGAAGGAGATGCTCGGGGCGAATCACACTTCCTCTTTCCACCCAGAGTACGCCTGTCAGGAGCACGTTTGCCTGCATGTTTGTGGCACTGAATGGATCTGAAGGGTCAGAATGTTTTTTGCACTACTAAAAATGTTTCTTCTGGATCATCTTTTGCTGACTATAACTGGAAATGGGCACCAGTGATGGTGGCGTACTAGATTATTGCAAAGATAAATATTGTTGTCATTGTTAATTATAAAATTACATCCTAAAAATAGAAATGATCAGAGCTTTCAAATGTCTGATGGTCCTTGAACTAATCGTGCACTGACCACTTCCACCAAGAAAAACTAACCAAATCTAAGATGACAATAGTGATATTTTATTAAACACACTTCATTCTATGTCTCATTTAAAATTCTGCCAAAAAATAACTCTTTGCTTTATCCAGATCCTGTAAAAAAATCTAAATAAATTCTACTCCCCTCAGCACAACTATCAGGTTTTGAATGATTTGACTGAGACCAACATTCATGTGACAAAAATTCAATGAACTTTTGACTAAACTGCAACTTGGAGCAGACAGGAAAAGATGGAAAGATATTGTGGAGAGAGAAAACAACACAGAAAGTAACTCTGTTTTTTTTTGGGGGGGGGGGGGGGGGGTGTAGGTTGCAAGTTTGGGAGGACTTGCAACTTATACTCCAGTGCAACATATATACCAAAACTTCTGATATTATCAGTTATCAAGTTGTTCACCAATGAATATAGCTTTTTACACTCTGAAGAAAACCTTACACCCTGAAGAAAACCATACATGTACATTCGTATGGTTTTCTTCAGGCTGTATAAAGCCATATTCATTGGTAAAACAACTTGATAACAATTTTATCATATACCTATGAATGATAAATGTTGTATGGTTTTCTTCAGGGTGTATAAAGCCATATTAATTGGTAAAACAACTTGATAACGATTTTATCATATACCTATAAATGATAAATGTTGTATGGTTTTCTTCAGGGTGTATAAAGCCATATTCATTGGTAAAACAACTTGATAACAATTTTATCATATACCTATAAATGATAAATGTTGTATGGTTTTCTTCAGGGTGTATAAAGCCATATTCATTGGTAAAACAACTTGATAACAATTTTATCATATACCTATAAATGATAAATGTTGTATGGTTTTCTTCAGGGTGTATAAAGCCATATTCTTTGGTAAAACAACTTGATAACGATTTTATCATATACCTATAAATGATAAATGTTGTATGGTTTTCTTCAGGGTGTATAAAGCCATATTCATTGGTAAAACAACTTGATAACAATTTTATCATATACCTATAAATGATAAATGTTGTATGGTTTTCTGAAGGGTGTAAAAAGCCATATTCATTGGTAAAACAACTTGATAACAATTTTATCATATACCTATAAATGATAAATGTTGTATGGTTTTCTTCAGGGTGTATAAAGCCATATTCTTTGGTAAAACAACTTGATAACAATTTTATCATATACCTATAAATGATAAATGTTGTATGGTTTTCTGAAGGGTGTAAAAAGCCATATTCATTGGTAAAACAACTTGATAACAATTTTATCATATACCTATAAATGATAAATGTTGTATGGTTTTCGTCAGGGTGTATAAAGCCATAGTCATTGGTAAAAACAACTTGATAACAATTTTATCATATACCTATAAATGATAAATGTTGTATGGTTTTCGTCAGGGTGTATAAAGCCATAGTCATTGGTAAAAACAACTTGATAACAATTTTATCATATACCTATAAATGATAAATGTTGTATGGTTTTCGTCAGGGTGTATAAAGCCATAGTCATTGGTAAAAACAACTTGATAACAATTTTATCATATACCTATAAATGATAAATGTTGTATGGTTTTCGTCAGGGTGTATAAAGCCATAGTCATTGGTAAAACAACTTGATAACAATTTTATCATATACCTATAAATGATAAATGTTGTATGGTTTTCTGAAGGGTGTAAA
Source organism: Thalassophryne amazonica (assembly GCF_902500255.1). Taxonomy (NCBI): domain Eukaryota; kingdom Metazoa; phylum Chordata; class Actinopteri; order Batrachoidiformes; family Batrachoididae; genus Thalassophryne; species Thalassophryne amazonica. The sequence goes on from NC_047103.1 coordinate 159,084,283, forward strand.
AAGCCATATTCATTGGTGAACAACTTGATAATTTATCATTAACAGTGGTCCCTCGTTTATCGCAGGAGTTACGTTCTAAAAATAACCCACGATAGGCGAAATCCGCGAAGTAGTCAGCGTTATTTTTTACAATTATTACCTCCGCCAAGGAGGTTATGTTTTCGGTCGAGTTTGTTTGTTTGTTTGTCTATCTGTCTGTCTGTTTGTCAGCAGGATAACTCAAAATGTTCTGAACGGATTTTGATAAAATTTTGTGGAGTGGTTGGAAATGACAAGAGGAACAAGTGATTAAATTTTAGTGGTGATCCGGATCACGATCCGGATCCAGGAAGTTTTTAAAGGATTCTTCACCATTGCGGGATAGGGGGAATTTTGACATTCTAGTTTCTAACTCCACAAAAACAAGGCAGAAAGGCTTGAAAGAAAATTAGGATGTAACATAGTCAAATGTTAAATAGAAAATGTGTCAGTGTGAGGTGACAAATGAAGCTAGAGATGCACAACACCAAATTGTAGCTGAATCTGTACTGATTCAGTAAGGTGTCATCAGATTTGATGTAGCTTCAAATGTTATGGAGCTAGATCCAGAAGAAAACCGCCATTACAGAAAAATCATTTTTATACAATAACTTTTGAACTAATAAAGACATAAAAGTGATTCCAAGTTCTAGTGGTATGTTTTCATGGTCAAGGACGTCAAATATAAAGGAAAGAAAAGTGTATGTATCATAGTTTTGGTTGTAACAGATCACTGTGCCAAGGAAGGAATCTCTTTAGGGTCAGTGACCCTATGGCCTTGTGTAGCACATGCAACACTTAAAAAATAGTTCTATTTCAGAATTTACTATTATTTATTTAGAGAAGTGTTTCATAAATGTTAAAAAATTCATATATTTGCAGTTTAGTTGAATAATAAATTGAATTTTGTCTCTTATTTGTTTTTGACTATAAGCACAGGTAATATCAATATCAGTGCTCAGATGACAGTAGCTTCTGGGAAAGGTGCAAGTTGCAATAAACTGTGATGCTAAGGATACATGCTATCCAGTCACAGCAAATGAAACTTTTTTTTACTACTGAGCAAACATCATTGTTATACTTTTTTAGGTTCAATGATTCCACGGCGTATAGATGTTATGGCATCAGTGACCCCATGGCCTTGGTGGAGGTTTGCACTCTCTGAGTGCTTCTAATTATAGATGTTTTAAGGCTGTAAAACCCCTCACTACACACTTTATAGACTTTTCTCAAACAGGCATTAGCATTTTCTCAGTTTTCTCTCCTGTGTAAACACTCAAAGTTCAAACCTTAGTAGAAAAAAAATAGAACATTTTCCTATAAATAATTATGATGGCTTTTAGAACTAACAAATTTAATTTTAACGATCAGCCTACGAGGCTGGATGCGTAAGAAATTATTAATAGTGACTCACTAGTATTTCACAGTTCCTCTGACCGCGCCTCTTTGTCATGGCGCCGCTCCGCTGTCCAGATTGGCTGATTACTGGGGTGGTATGAAAAATATTACCCATCCGCGAAAAATATCACAAGGGTGTATTGCTATTTATTCTTTTGTGTTTTATCCAGTCATATTGGCGTATCATTTATAGGTATATGATAATATATTATATTCTATATTCCCATATATTATATATTATATTCCCAGGAATCAAAGCACTACAAAAAATAAACTCCAACAATAAAAGAATAAATGCCAGTAATAAAAAGTACACAGTAACAACAATGCACAAATCCCAAATTAAAGAGCTGATAATACTGCAAAAGGTGTGACTTGTAGGCATTTTTCTGACAGGTGTGGCTTATACCCTGGAAAATACGGTACTTACAGCATGTGTATAGCATGTGGAGGGCCCTCCGCCCACACACACACACACACACACACACACACACACACACACACATTTTTTAGCAATATTGGAAAACAGCAATTTGTAAAATCTTGTGTATATAGATTCTCTCTCTTCTTTTTATTTTCAATAATTCATTCTTTTTCTGTCACTTATCTGGGTCACAGTCATTCTTTTATCAATTATGACATTATAAATGTGTTATTCTGCAGAATGGACATTTTTGAGTTCTCTGTTCTTCCATTCATGAAGGTAAAACATGCTGTGAAAGTGTGACCAAGAGATAAAAACAACAAACAAACCTGTAAACTACGTGGTGCTCAGACACCTAATTACTAATGAAAATAATCATTAGCTGGAGCCCCAGTTTGGAACAAATACAATACATAGACACAATGTCACGAATACCAGTGCAAACAAATATAGGTATTGCATACTGCATTGTTCATGTGCAGTTTCATCGTAAACACAAGTTTATTTCATTTTGTTCGATCGTGTTGCACCGTGGGCGTGTGGACACTCACATAAAACACGCAAAACACAAAAGGGTAAGGTTGGTGTTTGAGGGCATTGGGAGACAGCGCCGGGAGCTTGCTGTAAATTGCGGTCATACTGTAATATGCCTTCTGGTGTGTGTGTGTGTGTGTGTGTGTGTGTGTGTGCGTGTATTTGCAGCCCGGCTAGCAGCATTGAAGGCTGATGATCTACATGTGTTGTGTTGCTGCAGTGTGTGTGTGGGAGTTGGCACCAGAGGTTGAGTGCTACATTTTATTATGCTGAAGATACAAATACATACATGCATTAGAACATTTTCACTGCTTCATGTGCACACGGTTGCAAAGCAGATGAGGGTAAATTAAAAAATGGGTTTAACATAATTGGTGTCAAATAATTTGAATTCCATTAAAAGCAAAAGGGAGAGTTTAAGAAAACAAGATAAGATGCACGCTGCTACAGAACAAAAATACAGACAGACACAGAGAGTTCATGTCTCCTGAGGTTTTTTTTTTTCCCCTGCTCTCTGCCTCGCCGTGCTGATTGGGGTCAGTTCTCTGCCATTAACCAAGTGCAGACACGAGAGGGCCCGACCAGCCAGACGACCTCTCCTCTTCTATAGGGCTGCCTGATAATAAGGACTGGTGCCTCGGAGGAATGCTGCCGAAACAACGTGCTCTTAATATGTCTGTGTTCCTCGCACTGATTTTTACAAATATGTATCTGGTTCTCAAACTGAGCCTGCTGCTTCTCAGGGATGGTGCGCTGACGTCAACTTCCTCCAGAGGTTTTCCCTTGAGTCTCTTCAACCTGAACCTCCCTGTCAGCTTTCCAACAAACTCTGTGATTGGAAAATACAACATGAACCACTCTTTCCATGTGAAATATCAAAGCCATCTGAGGCTCCGATCTTCACTCAGTGCAGAGCGGCACACAGTGCAGCACACGTGCCATTACTAGTGTTCACCCAGTGCACGTGTCATTCTTATGCCCAGTGTCCGTGCCCTCTAAGTCTTGATACTACATGTGTGTAGGTGGGTGTTAAAAATGAGGTGCAGTCGGTCAGCTCTGGTGTGTCCGTGTCCATGCATATTTTCATTACTCAGACAGAATTTACACCTTCGACCAGTAAAAACCTGGTATAAATTCCAGCACTGTTACTCAGATGCTGCTTAAATAAGTGAGTTCTTAGTGCATGTGCACTGTGCTTGCCTGCACATAATGTTCACATATTATAGCCATGTGGGTTGGGGCAGAGTGAGAAAAGAGTTTGTTTTTGCTTGCCACTTACACCAGTCAGTGTGATCAATATAAACTGCAGATCATCTCTGTAACCCTATTGGTTCCGGAGACATAGTAAAAAGTCTTTTCTTTTCGCATCACGTTTTTGTTGACCTTTGTGTGATCCTCTCTAAAAGTTAATCATCTTGAGATGTCTGCTCACGTAATATTCCCACCAAGTTTGGTGGAAATGTGTCCACCCATTTTTTAGTTATCTTCTTCATAGGCAGATGCACACACACAGTACTGATTACAATACCCTGCTTCACCGCTTTGTGCCCACTGCCCGACTTTTGCCGGCATTTCTCACCCCTTAAATAGCAGCGTGCACTTGAACATGCTCCAAATGGATTTGTTGCACCATCAGCGTTGGTCCCTATATGCCCACAATTTCTAATGTGTCTAGTAAAGCTTCAAGAAAGATCAACTTGAGAGACATGCAGGTTGGAAGAACGAGTGTCCATTTCAAGGACATTTAAAAATAGCCACAAGAAGAGTGGTAAATTTAGACTCATTGGTTGCTTTTAAAGGGCCACAAACACAGTAATTCATTTCACGAGCAGCTAAAGACTTAATGCAACATCATCATGTTATACTTACCCTGGTGCCAGAAAACAAAAGTTTTTCCAGATAGAACCTTTAAAAAAAAAACACTAAATGAATAGTGAGGTCCCCTGACCACTTTGTGTGCACACTGGAACATCAGCTCTCTAACATTCTCATTGATGTGCCAGCCGTAAACACTCGGCCGTGACTCAGGCTCCCCAGCGGAGTGGGGATCAGGGTCTGGTGGGTAGATGATCTGAGCTACACAGCTGCCACTGCTCAAGGTGAGTCGCCCAGGGTGCATAAATCTGCATAGTTAACCAGGAGCTACCGCAGTAGTCCCACATAGAACTATTACACAAGCTGTGTTGAAAGAGCAAGTATTTGTACAGTTTACAACCCCTGGCAAAAATTATGGAATCAGCGGCCTCAGAGGATGTTCATTCAGTTGTTTAATTTTGTAGAAAAAAAGCAGATCACAGACATGACACAAAACTAAAGTCATTTCAAATGGCAACTTTCTGACTTTAAGAAACACTATAAGAAATCAAGAAAAAAAAAGATTGTGGCAGTCAGTAACGGTTACTTTTTTAGACCAAGCAGAGGAAAAAAATATGGAATCACTCAATTCTGAGGAAAAAATTATGGAATCACCCTGTAAATTTTCATCCCCCAAATTAACACCTGCATCAAATCAGATCTCCTCATTGACATTGACCCTATGCCATGACATTGACCCTATGTGTCTTTTTGCAAGGAATGTTTTTGCAGTTTTTGCTCTATGGCAAGATGCATTATCATCTTGAAAAATGATTTCATCATCCCCAAACATCCTTTCAATTGTCCAAAATATCAACATAAACTTGTGCATTTATTGATGATGTAATGACAGCCATCTCCCCAGTGCCTTTACCTGACATGCAGCCCCATATCATCAATGACTGTGGAAATTTATATGTTCTCTTCAGGCAGTCATCTTTATAAATCTCATTGGAAAGGCACCAAACAAAAGTTCCAGCATCATCACCTTGCCCAATGCAGATTTGAGATTCATCACTGAATATGACTTTCATCCAGTCATCCACAGTCCACAATTGCTTTTCCTTAGCCCATTGTAACCTTGTTTTTTTCTGTTTAGGTGTTAATGATGCCTTTCGTTTAGCTTCTCTGTATGTAAATCCCATTTCCTTTAGGCGGTTTCTTACAGTTCGGTCACAGACGTTGACTCCAGTTTCCTCCCATTCGTTCCTCATTTGTTTTGTTGTACATTTTTCGATTTTTGAGACATATTGCTTTAAGTTTTCTGTCTTGACGCTTTGATGTCGTCCTTGGTCTACCAGCATGTTTGCCTTTAACAACCTTCCCATGTTGTTTGTATTTGGTCCAGAGTTTAGACACAGCTGACTGTGAACAACCAACATCTTTTGCAACATTGCGTGATGATTTACTCTCTTTTAAGAGTTTGATAATCCTCTCCTTTGTTTCAATTGACATCTCTCGTGTTGGAGCCATGATTCATGTCAGTCCACTTGGTGCAACAGCTCTCCAAGGTGTGTTCACTCCTTTTTAGATGCAGACTAACGAGCAGATCTGATATGATGCAGGTGTTAGTTTTGGGGATGAAAATTTACAGGGTGATTCCATCATTTTTTCCTCAGAATTGAGTGATTCCATATTTTTTTCCTCTGCTTGGTCTAAAAAAGTAACCGTTACTGACTGCCACAATCTTTTTTTCTTGATTTCTTATAGTGTTAAAGCCAGAAAGTTGCCATTTGAAATGACTTTAGTTTTGTGTCATGTCTGTGATCTGCTTTTTTTCTACAAAATTAAACAACTGAATGAACATCCTCCGAGGCCGGTGATTCCATAATTTTTGTCAGGGGTTGTAGATAGTGGAGTTTGTGTGTGTGTTATGTAGGGATGGGCATTGATAAGATTTTATCGATACCATTATCGATTCCGCTTATCAATCTGATTCCTTATCGATTCCCTTATTGATACCTCTTGTGAATTTTCTGTGTACTAAAAGTAGGCTTTACAGGTTTTCTATGTGAACAACATTTTGAGTCTTAAAGTAAATAAATATGAAACTGGTCACTGGATCCTTAAACTCTGGACATAAATAAACTCTACATGGTGGATCCTTGATCTCTGGACAGAAATAGAAATAAACAAAATCTGTAGTTTTTGTCAAAAGCATTTCCTTTCAGACATTATTGGCATGAAAGTCTCTCCATATGTCTGAGCTGAGCTCTTGCAGCTGACTGTGCTGCACGTCAGGATGTAATTCATAAAGAATGCAGGATGTCTCATTTTGGGAGGAAAAAAAAACATTTTAGTCGATTGTAGTTTCTTGTTTGTATTACAACGTTTGGAAAGAGGTGTCATTTTATTTAAAGCGGCAATTCGCTTTGAAGTTATTAATTCCGACTGCAGCTGTGCCAACAGAACGAAGAACGATTCTCGTTTCTTGACTGCAACAAAACAAGAGTCCCAGTTAGTGACTTTAATCCACACAAAAGCAATTCATGATTGACATATTTTAATGGCTTTGAGAGGGGTTAAGAAGCGGACTTGCCGCTTCTGAAGAGCAGCGAATCAAAGAACCAATGAAGCAGCAAATCGAAGCACTGCTTCATTGATTCAAGCTTCAAAGTGGAGTCACGCTGCAGAAGTGGTTGATTACAGAGCTGCTGCAGGGTCTGCAGTCAACATAGAGGAATGATAATTTTCCCGACAAACACCCTCAAAAACAACGGCCGCTCTGAAGGACCGATAAGGACTATTGATATCGGTGGATCGAATAATTTCTTGACGATACCCGAAAAGAACCGGTTCTCGATACCCAACCCTAGTGTTATCTGAGCTTTGCTCTCATTTTTTAACATTCCCAGTCTGGCTCTGTGCTCACATTTGGTCCACGAGATTCCCATGTGTGCACATTCTGTGCATATGAGACCCACCCTGTGAAACCGGTGCACCTTTAAACATGTACAAAGAGACACCAGTAGTCACTACTCACAGCATAGCCACTGAATTTTTTTTTTCAAGATGGCGGACAGGATCGACTTTCCAGAAATTCCTTCAACAACAAAAATAAAAGGATAAAAATGGCCTTTGATCAAGCATGTGGTTGGAGTAGAATCCATATATGCCTGGCTTTTCTCACATAGACAGCTGTTAGACCTGTTAAAAGGCTCCAACTGGCGTTCCTTCTACTTGATGCAGAGGTGGAAGGATTGGGGAGGAGTGGCCAAGGAGGGAAACTGTGTCTTTGTGCTGAAAAACTGAAGCTAGTGCGACATCTGTTGTCAGAAAAATCAGTTATTACACCTTTTAAAAATTGTCAGTGCCTGCTACTTCAAATGGAAACGAGCTCCTGCTCACTGTACCCACTCACTAAATGCTGGGGATGAACGTTTAAACTAGGGGAGTTCCTACATGAGCAGACAGCTCTTGCCAAATGAGTTTAAACATGTTTGATGTGAACTGGCAACAACATTTAAAAGACAATTCACTTTTTTTGTAGTCACCATTCATTATTACAATGTATGAGAGAAATCCAGCTTTCAAAAACAAGCTCAAACTTAAATATGCGGATACCAGCTGCGCTCCAGCAGTGGAGCACTGACTTAACTCCAGACTGTGTTTTTCCCAACCTTAAATTTGTGTTGTGTAGTTATTAAAGTGGTTGAGCATTTTATCATCCATTTTATCATCATCTGAAATAGGCAGAAGGGAACCATGTCCCCCAAAAAGTTATTTTCCTGCTCATATCACGAGATGCGACCCTAAAACACCCACTTGAGCACTTACTCATTTTGTATTTTCTCCACCATCAGTAATCGTAAACCATATATGCATGTGTTTGTTTATGTGTTTCACTGCCTTGACTGTATATTCCAGCTCCCTGTCAGTGATGAACGACTTTCTGAAATGCCCTCTGCAAGTCAGATGAGATATCCCTGTCTGATCGATTGCTTATGCCTGTATCTTCTCCTAATATGAGCGATTGCTTGTTTCTTTCTAAATATCCTCTTCTCCTTGCATCTGCCCAGGGTCAGAATTCTGTTTCCGCAATTTCACCAGTTCCTCCAGCATGATCGAGTCCCCGGGGTTTCCAGACAAATACCCTCATAATCTGGAGTGCTCCTATATGATCATGGCCCCACCCCACATGGACATCACCCTCACCTTCCTGACCTTTGATCTGGAGAACGACCCCCTGCTGGTAGGAGAGGGTGACTGCAAGTACGACTGGCTGGACGTGTGGGATGGACTGCCACAAGGTGAGGAGGACAGGACATATGCTGAAAAATTACAGTTGACATTTACTCGCTCCCACGTATGCGGGAATTCAGGGAAATCTTTCAAATGGTGGTACACACACCATATTTGGCAAAAAAACACTCTTAGACATACATTTTTGGAAAAGGCCCACAGACCAGACAAATTTTCATAACGGGTGCTGTGCCTGTTATGGAAATTGATGATAAATATGTCAAGGTTTCCCAGTACTGATGATATTAGCATCAAATCATACCTTTTTAAACATGAAGAAACCAAATTTGGAATTTTGCAAGCCATTCCTCAACTAAAGCAGCATTACTTCAGCATGCCAAGTGTGCTGCCTACCAGTTTAATGACCTGGGAGCCATTCCTGGGCATGTCTTGGACAAGACACTTCATCTGCATCATCGCAGTCCATCTACCTGTCCGTGGGTACCAGTCTGTACTGGGTAAATATAACATGTGATGGACTTGGGGATACCAGTCTGTACTAGGTAAATATAACCTGTGATGGACTTGGGGGTACCAGTCTGTACTGGGTAAATATAACCTGTGATGGATTTGGGGATTTGTAGAGTCTAATGTCCTTCATGCATAGAAGGACCACCTTTGGTCAGAACGTGCTATCCATAAAAGGTGGGCAAGCTTGGAACAACCTCCCCGTCACAATCAGGGAGAGCACCACTTTCAGTATCTTCAAAGGACAACTGAAAACTTGGTTACTGGCAAATCACACATGCAACCATCTGTAGCCTAAAAACAGTCTTTTTCAGTTATATGTACACAATGCCCTTGTGTATTTTAGTTTATGAAACGGTTTAGTAGTCTTTACACAATAAACTTGAGTAGGACACCCTGTGCAATATTTACACTTGTGCATGTGCACATGAGTAAATACTGTAATGTGCAATTACATCCAGACACTGAAGCACTTTGCACTTTGCACTTGTCACTTTAATACAGTACTTTTGCACCTCAACACCCATCATAAAACTCTGTTGGTTCCTCCACCTGTCGGCTGCTTATTAACTATCAATTATTGCTACTTTGAATTGTAAATATTTGTATATATATTCTGTTTCAATTGTTTTTCTGTCATGATTAATTTATTTTGGTATGTTGTGTGGTCTTGGTCTGTTTCTGTGTTACTGGGACTACAGATGCAAATTAGCATCCTGCTATAATCCATCATATTTACATGTAACAATGCTCATTAATATGCATTGTTCCATTTCAAACAAACATATATACATATACATGCACTGGACCGATGGGCCTCAGGACCTGTATGGAGATTATTTCTTTGTAGTGAAAAACCTTCTTTTGGACACCAAGCTCAGCCATATTGGTCCACGTGGTGCGATTCTGTGCAATTCAGTGTGCTAGAATGGCGGCCATTTTTCTTCTTGAAAATTCAAGTGGCCCGTGGGCTTTTCAAAAGAGGAATGTCTAAGCAGCTTTTTTTTTTTTTATCAAATTTGGTACTTGTAACACCATTTGAAAGATTATACCAGTGACTTGCCGCACTATGTGGACATTATAAGTATAGCAGATATGTTTATGGTGTTGTATTCATGCCCAGATTCAATAATCATGAAGATTATAGTGTGAAGCCCCCACATTCCCACAGGAACGTGCAAGCTGATCTTCAGTTTCCTGAGTGGATATCACTCTGTTGATGCAACCAGCCATGCCTTACATTCCTTTATATTACTCAGAGGAAACATTATTTCACACATGGAATTCAAAGTACCTCAACACCAGTAAAGTACAGTGCGTCTTCCCTCGCCATAATAAAAGCCTTCATCACCCGCTTCCTACCCTCCCTGTCCTTCCTCCTTATCACCTAGCACTTCCTTCCTCCCCAGGCTCTGGTGAGAGTGGCAGCCATGATGAATATCTGTTTATGTCCAATAGGAGGTGCGGCGTGTCATGAAAGCAGCCTATCAGTTGAGATCAGGAAGAGGCGAGGAAAAAGCATTTTGGGATGAGGGCTTTGATATTGACCACCATAGAGGGGAAGCTGCGTTATTGCTGATGAGTGATGTACTTTCCCTCCTCTCTCCTTTCTGTCTTTCTTTTCAAAAAATATGAAGCCGAGAACTGAGGATTTGCTGTAATTATTCCATTTTCAGCTGCTAAAAAAAAAGAGGGGTCCAAAGTGGATTTAAAATTCCAATTATAGCCTTGAATTTGGGAGCTTTGATAGCTGAAAACAATTTGTACCATTTAAAGTTGAGAATTAGGAGGAAATTAAAGTGTAACCCAGTTCCATTGAGCCGAGTCCTGGGGCATGAAAAGCAATGAGAAACAAGACGGAGAGGGGAGGGGACGAGTCTGGAGTCTGGCGTCTGGCGAGGGAGCTGCTCTCGAGACCATTGTAATCCTCGCTAGTGTGTGTCTGCAGCTGATCCCAGTGCAGCTTGCGTTTAAGCAGGGCGTCCAATCCTCCTGCTGCCTGAGACACATGGCGGATGGAGGGATGGACGGGTGAGAAGAAGGACGAGTAAAGAAAGAAAGTGGGGAAGTGGGCAGCGACCCATTAGACAACACTTACGGAGGTGGTGTGTCGAGGGAGATTCTGCTTTCAGAGCTTTCAATTCTTATTTTACACGGAGCCGGCCTTCTGCTGCTGCCTCCTAATAATCCTGGAAAACAAAATATTTGTCATTTTTCTGCACAAGCTCTAAATACATCTGCTTGTACTATTTACCGTTATGTAATAGAAGCAAAACTGCAAGCAGACCAGCGTATGTTTTGAATTTGCAGTGGGAACGGGCCTCCACCTTATGGAATTTCTGCAAGCCTCACAATCCTGAAAAGTCGCATTTCGGCGAAAAAGTCATAAAAGTTGAATGCTGGCTAGTATAAATCATACATATTCCTAATAATCTGCTGTATTTCTCGCTGCGTGCTGTTTGTGTGGGCGTGTCCAGTGGCTCCTCTGATCGGCCGTTATTGCGGCACAAAGATCCCTCCTGAGATCCAGTCGTCCTCCGGCCTGCTGTCCCTATCCTTCCACACCGACATGGCCGTGGCTAAAGACGGCTTCTCCGCCCGCTACAACATGACGCACAAAGAAGTCAGCGACTGTGAGTGCGAGATAGCTTTCAGTGTGTTTGTGCAGCGTGCAGCTGCTCTGCATGCCAGTTTATTTACCCGATTTTATTCCCATCTCTGTTTTCTCTCTTTCTTCACCACCACATTATACTGATGCATCTCTCTTTCTCTCTCTCTTGCTCTCTCTCTTCATCTCTCACTCCTCTTAACCTTTTGGTCTTTTCGGCTCACCTACTTTAATGCTATTTCAATCCGAAAAGTGGCTTCTCTCACTCTCACCGCCTCGGCCCGCTTTGCTCTCTCCTGAGATAGCGGGATTTCTCACGAGCAAATTCATGCTGTTTTCTTTTGGAATATAAATTAACGGCACCTCGGTTTACCTCACCTCACCTGTTGTGCTATTTGGTTTGACTCTGGAATGTTAAAATCATCCACCTCTCCTTTCCTTCCTTCCTCTTCTTCCTTAACTGTTAAATCAGATATGCGTTAATCCAGATTGAACATCAGGTGTATGAATTGCGCTGCCTCTCTCGCTCTTTGTCCTGTCAGCGTTCCACTGCAGCATGGCGCTGGGAATGGAGACGGGGAAGATCAGCGACGATCAGATAACCGCATCTTCATCCTTCTACGACAATCGCTGGTCTCCGCGCCAGGCGCGCCTCAACAACAACGACAACGCCTGGACACCGGCAGAGGACAGCAACAAGGAGTACATACAGGTGAACCTGATGTTAATATTCTGGTGTTATCAAGTGCAAGTCTCGCATGATCTCACATGCACGCACACACACACACACACACACACACACACACAGCACCACATTACCTCATCAGTACGGCCTCATCACCACTCATTCTACAGTAAACGTAAGAACTGCAAACATCAGACACCACAGCAGCTTCAGCACAAAAATATATGACTTTCTATTTTTTTTAATTATGTCTTTAAAAAACCATATATCAAAGACTGAATAAGTTGTTCAGTTTTATAACTATCATTGCCTGTTAGCAACATAACGTGGGACTTTTGTGATCAAATTTAACTTTAAAAAGTCACTCTATCTGCACCTCAAAAAAAAAAAAAATTTGGCAAAATTATCTTTTAAACACATATGCGAGATTTGTCTCTAATATTTGGGTTGTTTTTGAGACCAATAAATGATGTTTAATGAGACCGAAACAGCAAGCACACACACAGTCTCTCATATTATTCATTCATTCATCTTCTACTGCTTAGTCCATATAAGGGTTGCGGGGGGCTGGAGCCTATCCCAGCAGCCATAGAGTCTGAGGCGGGGTACACCCAGGACAGGACGCCAGTCTGTCGAAGGGCCACAAACAGTCAAACAAACACATTCACACCCACTTGCACACCTACGGACAATTTAAAGATTCCAATCCACCTAACCCGCATGTCTTTGGATGTGGGAGGAAACCGAAGCACCTGGAGGAAACCCACGCAAACACGGGGAGAACATGCAAACTCCACACAGAAAGGCCACGGGAATTGAACCCACGACCTTCTCGCTGTGAGGCAACAGTGCTAACCACTAAGCCACCGTGTTGCCCTCTCTCACATTAAACAGATAAATTTGTTTTTTTTTCCACAGCTGGTAGAAGCTTCCCATCCTTACTGATGCAGCACCTCAGACATCAACACTCTCTTTATATGCACAGAAAACAAACAAAACACTGTTTACCGCACAGTCTGTGGATCCTGACCAGCACGTCCACAGACTGCATGTCCTACTCAAGGTGGACTGCTGAGCACGGTACAACAGATGCGCACGCATGACGGCACCTGAGCATCTGGTTCCAGTTTGCTGCTTGGCTGCCGTGAGTCTTAGAGACTGTGCACAGAAGGGGGGGAACAAAGGAAATCGTTTGCTACCTGCCCCCTGGCATTTTCAACCTAAGTCGACCGTCTGTATCGCCTTTGCCAAGAGCTGCCCCTAAATCACAATTTGACCTCTTTCCTTCTTTTTCCTCATGCTTTGTGAAAAATGGCAAATTCAAACCTTTAATGTTCTTGCAATGTGTTTAATCAACAGTAAGAATCAAAAGAATCATATTCCAGAATCTCAAACCAGACTGACTTTGCTTTCTGAGTGCAGTAAATGTGCAGAATATCTCAGTGATACTTGTGCAGCGGAGAAGATGCACGGATCAGCTCTGTCTCAGGACATACATCGGGACACGTTGACGAAACGGAGGAACTGCTCAGCGATGATAAGAAAAAGCTTCTGTGCTCTCAGTCTTTCCTGTTGCGATGCAGGCAAACACACATTCCCACGAACACAGAGGGGAGCGCCGACATGGCCTGATTGATGAAGGTCCTCTTCAGGAATGCATCCCAACACTGTGCCATTGATCTTTGCCTCCAGTCTTCCACCCCTTACATGCTCATGCACAGCAAAACGTACACACACACACACCACCAGGCCGTCCTCGCTGCAATAGGCTGCAGTCACTGTCCATCTGAGGCGGTTTCTGTACTGGATAGATGCAGCAGCTGTTCTGTCTCTGTGTTCTCCATTATCATTGTGCAACATAAATTAATACTGCAATCTCTGTTTTTTTTTTTTTCTTCTCTAGAGGTCTTCATAAGTCCAAAATGAACAGGAAGAATAGCAAAGCAAAATGTGCTAAATGCAGTAATGAAGCAGTAAAATGGGACATCATCATGATTCCTCCCTGACTCCCTCAGAAAACCTTGAAATCTTGATCCTTGAAACCGAACTCATGGAAAGAAATGTAATTGCGTCTAAACTGGTTCTGTGGCTGAGCTGAGGCCCAAGAATTTTCCAGTCAATTTACGCTTTTATCCTCACCTATTCTCATGAGCTTTGGGTGATGACCGAAACAACAAGGTCACGATATAAGTGGGGAGGTGATGGTCTAGTGGTTAAAGTTGAGCTTGAGACCAGCTGATCTTCGGTTCAAATCCCAGCCTGACGGGAAAATCACTAAGGGCTCTTGGGCAGGGTCCTTAATCCCCTTGTTGCTCCCGGTGTGTAATGAGTACCTTGTATGGCAGCACCCTGACATCGGGGTGAATGTGAGGCATTAGTGTGTAAAGGACTTTGAGCACCTCATGCAGATGGAAAAGCGCTATATAAATGCAGTCCATTTAACATTTAAGTGGTGGAAATGAGGTTCCTCCATCGGCTATCTAAGCTTGAGAACCGCAAATTTAGTTCAGGCATTTGTCTCTGTAAGGACATCTTCCAGGTACATCCTATTGGGAGGAGGTAGCTGTTGTGGTAACACCCCTGAATCCCCAGGAAGAGTTAGAAGACTTGGCCACAAATAGGAAAGTGTGAGATGAACTGTTGGGTCTGCTGCCATTGCGACCTGGATCTGGATAAGCATCAGAAAATGAATGAGTGAATGAATGAATGTTTGTGTCAGGTCCCAGGTCCTAGTAATTGAGGGGACCTCTCTTTAGTTTTATTTATGTTGGAGATATGTGCATCACTGACTGTCCAAATTCAAGGGAAGTTCTATTGGTTGAGAGCAGGGACCATATAGGAAGATCTACAGTCCATACTTATCGCCTTATCTACTGACAGTAACAATACGTCTGCCATAGCCACATCTTATGTGGGTGTCCTGTTTCAGAGGCAAGTTGCTTGGATTCTCACCAGTGAGACACATTATCACATGTGGGAAATCTTAGCAAGTGGTTGTAGTGATGTTTGCTGATGTTCCCTCATCTGGGCCTACCACACAGAGATCATTCCAATCACTCCAGAAAAGCGTGATATCTGGATCTCACATGCCACCTAAGCAGCCTTTTATCTCAAAGAAGAAATTGACTAATATACTCTAGATGATAAAATGTTCCTATATTAGTCCTGCATGGGGAAATTTGCAGTGTCACAGCAGTAGTGGTAATAGAAATTGTGCAAGAGTAGGCAGAGTAAAATGTGCAAAAATAGAAGGCAGGGTAAATATTAAGACATGGCAAATCAAGAGAATAAAAATAAATAAATAAATAAATAAATACTATGTTATATACATTGTAAGCAGGACACAGTTACCATATATGTTGTTGATAGAACAAGTCCAGTGTGCTGGAGGGTTGTGTCTCCTTAAGCAGATTTGATGAAAGTACTGCACAGGTTTTGACTTGTGATATACATAAGTAAATATATATACACTTACTGGGAGCAGTGCAGATTGCATACTGTTGTTATTGTACTGACTGTATCTCTGTCTGTTCTATTTTCTAGGTTGATCTTCATTTCCTGAAGGTTTTGACAGGCATTGCTACACAGGGGGCCATTTCCAAAGAGACTCAGAAGTCTTACTACGTCACTACCTTCAAACTGGAGGTCAGCACCAATGGAGAGGACTGGATGGTGTACCGCCATGGCAAGAACCACAAGGTAGGCTTTTGTATTTACACCCAAATGCATATTAAAGTAGTGTGTAAAACTGACCTCACTCTCATGTATGCAGGTGCTCAGACTCACGCACAATTACCATAAGTGAGACAGTGTGATCACAGTCAGAAAATAAACCCTGCAAGCTTAAGCAGATCACTTTCTCCAAATCTGATTTGGACCCACCACCATCAGATTGCAAGCCAGCCTTTCTCTAAACATTATATGATATGTTTTCTAACAACAGAGACTTTTGTGTGTCTATAAGCGATGTCATTAGATATGACGTTCTTGAAGGAGTTTGTCTCTTGGACTGTTATCAGTCTTATGACCTCGATCATAAGGTAGTGCGGGGGGAATGGGAGTGAGGAAGAGATGGTGAGAGGAGGAGAAGCTGACAAACAAGAACAATGGAGTCCTCTATGTACTTTTATCTGCTTGCTTTTCATCATCTCTCACACAAGCACATACATACACGCCACTGGGGCTGAGAAACTGTTTGATTCACATCAGGAGGAACTTTGCATTGGGAAAATTCATCTTTAGATGTTGACTCTTTAAAAGAATCTGCTTTTTTTGTGATATGAGAGAAAACACTGAATAAGTAGTTATTGTTCTGTGACACACAGTAATGTCACAGTCACGCTCTGAATTATGTGAATGTTATCAGTCGTGGAGTGTGTGCGGCTGGAAATGGTGATATTGTGACTTCTTTGCAGCCTTGTAGCAGCTGTTGCGTTGTAAACAAAGAGTTAATATATCCTATATAAATATCATCATAGCTCAAAGATAAACTGTTTGGGAAAATTACTGCCTCACCTTTTGTTTTCCAATAACAACCTTAACTTTATTTTTAGCCACATGCATGCTAGCTAGTTGAGCTAGCTGGCTTGTGGCGACTTGGCTAAGGCAAATAGCTTGCTAGCTTGTTTGATACATGAATGGCAGTAAGTTAACAAAACATGAATGGAATCCATGTAGCGGGCTTGCTTTTGATCCAGTGACTACAAGTCTGTATTTCAACCGTTTGCACGCCAGTAGAGAAGGATTTTGTAAAATGAGACTGACATGACACAAAGAAAATAAAATACTGTGTCGGCCCCGAGGCCCCATGCTGCCAGTGCTTATCCCACGATACTGTAGTGGGAAGTGGAAGAGAGTCTATGATGGTGCTTCCAGTCTTTCTGTGTGGTTGTCAGCTGTCTATGGAGAATCTTTGGGGACCACTGGAATGACTTGGTGTCAAATGAGTGGTCCCAGCGGCTGGTGAAGTCCATGTTTCCACTGCTATGGCAGATAGATGACTGTTTTCAAGAACAGGGGAAGGGCTAGTCATCTGCCTGAGTGGTTTCTGTTATTTCTACCTGGTTCTTTTATGTAAAATTTTGCCCCTTACCAAAAACCAAACCATTGTATTCCTCATTTTGCATTTATTCAAGGTCACGTTAGAAACAAGACCTGGGACAAGGCCCGGTGCCAGAAAAAAAATATTATGGGGGCGATTAGTTTATCACGGGGCGGGGTCGCCAAATCCATATATGTTGTGAATTACTTTAAAATGAGCAAACCTTTGTTCAAAAAATTCAAAACTGAAAAGCAAGTGTGGCTGTGGAATCAGACTTTCTGTGGATTGGAACTTTGTCACATATGGGTTCATGCTCCTGGGGATTTGAAGCAGAATGTAGATTGGCAGTGGGGATGGGGCAGGATGGCTGGATCTTAATCCACACATAGTCACACACAGATTGGGGACCCCCTTCTGTGTGTGCCAGTAATTGGTTTGGGTGGGGCCAGTGGGGGGTATTTGATGTGGAGATTATTGAGTGAAATGTGGATATAAACATCTGTGTAATTTATTAGAACCCAGAGCTCCGCCCCCTCCATTATCTCCATGTAGCCGCGTGCATCTCTGTCTGTACCATGTAATCTGAGTCCACTAATCTGCTGGACAATTTCCAGTGTGGACTCAGACACATGTATCGTCGTTTGAGCAGTGATGCAGATTTGTCAGATTTGTTGTGTGTTTGTGCCTTTAAAACTCACAGCGAAGGAAACATGGAAGGTTTGTGCTGCAAAGCAGGTGTTGTGGTGGAAGGTAGTTGCAGAACGTTACTGCATGAGTGATTTTTTTGATGATTTAACACTGTTTGCACAGTATTAGAATTAAAGAAAACTATTGTCACACAACATATCAGTTCGTCGTCTTTTGTAAGAATGATGCAAACAAAATACCTGAGGCGTTTCGTGTTTGTGACTTATCTTTCTGTTTGGAACACCTTCTACCTTAGCCTCAATTTATATACTTGAAATTCAAGAGTTGTGGCTCTTTAACTCAGCACGCAGCACAATCCATCTCCAAACTCCTTCACCACGCTCTGCATTCTGCTCGTCTGCCAGGTTCCCCTCTGTTTCCCGTGGAGAATGTTCCGTGACTGCTAATCCATCAGTCACATCGTACCAACTTCTAGTTAGTCCCCCCCCCCAAAGAGGCTTTAATTGGTTGGTGCTTACTTCCCATCAGGGGGTCCTATAATGACTTAGGATTTGGTTCTTTTAATTGTCATTAACAGTGAGCTTAAAGCCAACATGGCTTTGGTGTGGTGTGTGTGCGTGTGTGTGCGTGTGTGTGTGTGTGTGTGCGTAGAAAGCTGATGCATGTTTGTGTGACTATGCATCAGACATGAATCACCATGACTGATGAGACTGTTTATTTTAGGAAAGGAAGAATTTCAATTTATTCCAAGATTCGTTTCCTTATTTGCTGTGGCAAGAGTGATGGTATAATGTAGATAGTTGTAGTTGTAACAGAACAGTTGTCTTACACTTTGATATATAACAAAAGGTTCACAGTTCGATACACAAATATGGTCAAATCGGAGGCGGCAAATAATTAGGCTTTGTCTCAATCAATTTTTGTAACTGGGCAAACCCTCAGAGACGTCACTCACATGTTTTCTGAAGAGTGGCTTTGAAGTTCCAATGGGGCGGCTCAAATAGGGCGGCCATCTTGGCAGTGCCTGACTCCGCCCAACTGCAGGCCAGCCCATAAATGTGTAAAGAGGTGGAGCACAGACAGGAGGAGCATGACCTGGATGAGCTGAATGAAGCTTTAACACCCCCGCACCCCCCAAACTCTGTCACTAAACAAGCTAAGGCTAACAGGCTAACCTTAGCTCTGGTGTTTGATTAACACATTTTTTCCTGGACTGGGTGGTGGTTTGCATAACAGGTGACTTGGGTTTAGCTATTAAAAATTATATTGCATAGTCACAGTAAGTCGTAGCACTGTCAATATCGCTAACATACCAAGCTAATGATACACACTAATAAATTCTAATGGTGCTAGCATACAAATTGAATAATACACAAATTTAATCTAATGGAAATTCTGGAGCACACATTTCTTAGGTGATGAGTAACTACGCAACAAACCTTATTAACAAACAGACTCAGGCTATCTGCATCTGCTAGCAGGGCCTTAGCACTGGTACCACAGTCTCTTATACAAAGAGACTGGTAGCGTGTTTTTAAAAACATGGCTGTGATTGGTCCATCTGATACGTCGGCCGCTATTGGCTATCACACCACGCTCTGTAATTGGCTGTGGCGAACCACCGAAAATGTAAGTTGGTTTCACTCCTCCAGAGGTAGTGGTACCAGTGCTACATTGTAAACAAAGGCTGCAGCCAATCAGAGAGCGGCGTGTCTCAGCCAATCAGCAAAATGTCAGAATCCTGACTAAAAGTCACGTGACCAAATAACCCAATACCGACTCCTTTGCATTGGCTGGAGGAATGGAACCAACTTAGCGGGGCCTTCAAACTGGCACACCAGCTGTCACTCAAAGTGACCACGCCCATAATGGTTCATAACTTCATGGCTCAAAATATCTTAAAATGTTAAGTCAGCTTGTCATGAACAGGAAGATGAGCTGTTGAGAGGAAACCATTTCTTGTACCAAGATGTAAACATGTCTATTATGGATGTCTCCAGGGAGTGACTTGCTTTTGGAGCCATCATCAAGCAGCCGTTCAAGGAACTGCAGGTTTCTTTTGCCTTTAGGTCACAACCTCGTGTACACAAACGCTGACTCTAAACAGCCTTTTGTAGCCCCCCCCCCATCCCAGTCGAAGACCATTTTGGTTAAAGGTCCAATTAGGTTTAGAGTGATGGTTAATGATTAAGTTGAAGGTGAGAGTAGAGTTGAGCTGCCTTCTCATTTTCACGGCTATGCATCCCGGAAAGTCAGTTTAAAACCTGAACCACGATATTCTATCATTGTGACCTGGTCTTGTCCTATCTGTAAAAGTGTTTTAGACATTTTTACCATCATAAAGTTTGTCATTTCCGTGGAGAATGGAATATTGTCATATGTGCCGCCATATCACTGGGAATTTATCCGGAAGCTCCAAAGTTATGCTCAAGTTATGGCTATGGTTACTTTTTCACATTTTTTCCCCCTAGTTTTTGTAAGTGTGCATGATACAAGTCCAGTTTGTTGTGTCCATCCGGGGTGCATATCCGTGAAAGTGAGAATGCTGCTTTAACCACAGGATTTAATAACATTCACAAAATTTTGACGAGCTTTTTCTGATATCAGCAAATCTATGTGCCAGAACAGACCTTCTGCTTGCATACAGCGATGCTACTGAAGTACAATAGGCCAAAACGGTTTACTACACTGGGATTGGGACAGGAAATATACAAGACACTTCGGGTCCAGGTGGGGCTGTGAACCCTTCAAAATTCACAGCAACAAATTTTTTTTCTAGATCCTCCTGGTGTGGGAGAGAGTTGTGTGTTCCATTATTTAGTTGTTGTTCATTTTTCAGCAATTATTTGACATTTGCTTGCTGCAGGACACAAATGATACAGTGAATAAAGACACAACCCCATAACAACCCCGGTCTTAACAAAAACCAAATTAAATCATTTTACTTCCTTGTTCACACAAAATGGCAACAAAAAAAGTGTGATGAAGCAAATTAACGAAGAAAACAGCAGCAGTGCACATTAGAGTCACCTCAGTCACACCAGCATTATATACGCTTCATTTTCGGCACGTCAGCACGTCTCCTGTTTGACACCTTTATGACTTGTTAATTTTACATCACACTACTCACATGCACACCTAATTACATGACGACACGCGAGCACACGTAGGAAATGCTAATTTTCTCGCACATTCCCACACACGAAGACGTGCGCACAGTGAATTTTAGGTAGTGGAACCTTAGACAAACACATGCACGGGCAAATTAACATTAAAGTCAACTTTGTGAGGAAAACCCCAGCAGCCTTAGTGCTCGCCACATATTGTGTTAAAAAAAAATCCATTGTGAGGCTGAGCTAAATCTGTCTAACACTCTGTAACCCGCGAGAGGAAAAAAAAAGAGCCCACACAGCAGATTAGGCTGTGCCTCCATCACAATGTGTCGCATACATGCACAACCCTTATTTTTCATCCTGATACATAACACAAATATAACTATGATCGTGCACACGTACAGGTACATGCTCACACACGCTAACACGTGCTGTCATTATAGTTGTGAATGTCCTACTAATAAATGTCTTTGGGAACCGAATCCAAGTGTCACCCTGTCATTGAATCACCATCTCTTCATTTTGGAGGATCTCAAAGCCAAATGTGCAAACCCATCCATCCATCCATTCATCCATTTTCTTCCGCTTTATCTGGAGTCGGTTCGTGGGGGCAGCAGCTCAAGCAAAGCCGCCCAGACCTCCCGATCCACACACACCTCCCCCAGCTCCTCCGGGGGAACCCCAAGGCGTTCCCAAGCCAGCCGAGAGATGTAGTCCCTCCAGCGTGTCCTGGGTCTTCCCCGGGGCCTCCTCCCAGTGGGACGTGCCCGGAACACC
This sequence comes from Thalassophryne amazonica, assembly GCF_902500255.1. Classification (NCBI taxonomy): domain Eukaryota; kingdom Metazoa; phylum Chordata; class Actinopteri; order Batrachoidiformes; family Batrachoididae; genus Thalassophryne; species Thalassophryne amazonica. The sequence goes on from NC_047103.1 coordinate 159,106,093, forward strand.
TCTCCAGCGAGGCGTCCAGGGGGCATCCGGAAAAGATGCCCGAGCCACCTCAACTGACTCCTTTCGACGTGGAGGAGCAGCGGCTCGACTCCGAGCTCCTCCCGAGTGACCGAGCTCCTCACCCTATCTCTAAGGGAGCGCCCAGCCACCCTGTGGAGGAAACTCATCTCGGCCGCTTGTACTCGTGATCTCGTTCTTTCGGTCATGAGCCAAATCTCATGACCATAGGTGAGGATCGGAACGTAGATCGATTGGTAAATCGAGAGCTTTGCCCTTTGTGAAGAGAGAGCCAAATGTGCAAACATCGGGAGGAAAGAAATTTCAATAAGGTGACTTTTATGTTTTTCATTTACATATCAGATGAGCTGATGATACAGAATGTTTTGTCACTCGCCTGTTTTATTTTTATTTTAACAGACAATATGTCAGTAAATTATTTAATCAACGTCACAGTGCAATGAACTTGTAATGAACTAATAATGGTTTTATGCTTTTTCCTTTGTCTAACAGCAGAGATATTTATCAAATGTTTGTGCTCACACAAGCTAAAAATAAATTAAGCCACAATTAATTATTAAGCCACAACACAGCATGAGAGAGGAAGAAGAAGAGGAAGCACCAGTTCATGATGCCGTCATGAAAAGTGATTTAATCTATTAGGTTGTAATATCGTCATGAATTGGAGTAGATTTTCGTGCTGGTATCACGAAATAATAAATCACGAACGGGGGTGTTTTTATGGACCGGCTGTGGAGTGTTGGGGTTGTGGTTATGGTTACACAACTCCATCATGAAAATCTACTACATTTTGTGACAGTATCACGATCTAATAGCGTAGAACTGTGCAGCTCCAAGTCACGGAGCTCTCGTGAGAGGGCTTGTTTTGCGATGTGGGAAGACTCCTCTTCACTATGTTTAATGCTGGCGTGTAGAAAATGGATTATCCCAAAATTAATACTACTTTTTTCACAGCAGTTATTCTCTGCTATCAGCAAAGCAAGCACAGCATCATTGGAGTCAGTGAGTGAGCGGGTCCAAAGAATTTCTGTGAGCAACTCTGTAAAATTTACTGCACATTTGGCTCAGATGTTTTGGGTTCTAATAGATACAGGCGAGGACAGGGGACCTCCTATTTTTGACCAAGGTGGCGTCTTTTAACATGCTAAATGACCACAACATAAAAATAACCTCCTTGGCGGAGGTAATAAAACCAGACGGGCCTCTCAGGTTGCTCGTGAAGCCGTGTTGCTAATTGCATGGTGACGACTGCTGCTTTTTTCTAACAGCATACTGCGTTTTCCATTGTGAGCCTGTTGCTAACAACAGAACCAGGTTGGAAACTCCAATATAAAACCAACTGTGAATAAAATAGTTTTAAATAATCACTGCTTCAACCAGCCTCCACAGCAGCACACATGCACGCAACACTGGTGCCTGTTAAAGCCACGACGGGCGGCCAGCTGGAACCCGTTCCTCTTGTCAACATCTTCATACCGAGGAGAGAAGGAGGGGAGGAGCAGACATGGGGGGGCATAATGGCTAGAAAGAAAGGAGGAGTGACAGAGAGACAGAGGGAGTTACTAGAGCACGAAGAGGGGGATGAGGAGTGAAAAGACAGAGAAATACACTGGGATCAAGGAAACAGCACAGGATGAAAAAGCAAAGGGGAATCGAATGATGTCTTGTACAGAACTCGCCAGCTCCCCGCGGTGCCATCAGTTTGAAGGAAAACACTCGCAGGCATGTGCCAGAAACACAGAACAGAAAGCAATAAAGAGGGAGAGATGGTAAATGAATCAGGCGGGAATTTATCCATGCTTCATTTTCCAGGGAAAGTTATTTAAATGTTCCTCGCTCCCACGGGACCTGGTGAAATTTTCTCTGTTTATGGTGCGTTCAAGCTTCAGTTTTTCTCTATTTGCTGATATTATCTACTTCTTCTTTCAGCTGCTCCCGTGAGGGGTCGCCGCAGCAGATTAGTCGTTTCCATCTCACCCTGTCCTCTGTGTCTTCCTCTGTCACACCAACCACCTGCATGTCCTCCCTCAGCACATCAATAAATCTCCTCTTAGGTCTCCCTCTTCTCCTCCTGCCTGGTGGCTCCATCCTCAGCATCCTTCTCCCTACCTGTGTCCCTCTTCTGCACACGTCCAAACCATAACAATCTCACCTCTCTGACTTTGTCTCCAAACTGTCCCACCTGAGCCGTCCCTCTGATATGTTCATTCCTGATTCCCAAAGAGAATCGCAACATCTTCAGCTCTGCGATCTGTCTTGTTTTAGTGCATTTGTTGATATCATCTAGTACTGCAAGTAATCAAGAACAGAATATTCACCACCCGCAATTATGTTAATCAATTAATTAATTTAGAAACAAAACAAATTTAAGATGTTCAGTCATGTCAGACCAACATAAGTCACCTGGGATTCTGGGAAATCGTAAAATATGGCTGTTACTTTTTTTTCTGGGTGTTGTGTCGGGTGTGGAAACCAGAGGGTTAAGTGTCTTTGTTGGCGACTTGGATGATGCTGTGCTCTTTGCAGAATGATCAGAACCCTGGTTGCATCACTTGAGAAGCTGAGTGAGGAATCAGAGTGTCTGGGTTTATCCTGCATCAAGACTAAGATCCAGGCTTTTAATGACTTCCTGGACTTGACCAGCAGAAGTGTTTCTGGTTACTTACCTCAGCAGTGAAATTCTTGTCTCTGGGTTTTTGGCTTTTGAGAGTTTATGGAGTGGTGAGGTTGCCAGTGACCAAAGGCGATGGATGAATGTCTTTGGTACGAGGTCTCTTTGAAGGATCTTTGAGTACAAACTTGCATTATGAGGGAACATCAGCTACAGACATTTTGCCCATCTGGCATGTGTCTCTGTGCATGATCCAGCACGTAGGTGCCTCAATGCTCCAGCAGCTGAAGAAGGCCAAGGACACGCCCACATTTCACCTGGCTGCAGTAGATGGTTTACTTTTGAGACAGGGGCATGGACCAGTTTTCTGCATTGGTGGTTGCCATCCATGTTCCAGGTGGTTCCACAGTGTGGTGCATGTGGTGACATGTGGCACCAGCGTATGCGCCCAGACTTGACTTTTTTTATACTAAAAAGTGTACTTGAATATAAAAACAGTTTATTGCTGAGTGTTTGATAGAACACACACACGCGCTGCTTCCACAGTAACCTTGTTTTCCTCGGGGGTCATCAATAGTTAAATACCCATGGTGCCTTTGTCTTACTGATGCCCACACAAGCATGAATCTGACTGCTGCTCTCTGTTTCCCCATCAGCTCGTGTGTGCGCACACTCAGGGCTTTTAAGTACGTGCGCAGCTTCGTTATATTTTCATGACCTTCCACACCACAAGACACAGCACGACAATGTTAATTATTCAGCCAAACCCACCTGCACGTCACGTGACAGGCGGAGTATCATGGGCACGCAAACATGGCAGTCGTCAGGCAGACTACGAAAGTGGCCCAAATAACAGACTGGTTTTTAACGTGTTGTGAACAAATATACAAGCCTGGAATATGAGCTTATATTTCAGTTATAGGTTATATTTTTCTGCTGGATTCAATTACCAACATACGAGTGGAAACCAAACCAGAAATGGCCTATAGGGGGCAATATAGATGCATTAGAAGCTCGTGATAATTGTATGTCAAGCCACACGTATTCAGAAACAGCCTGTAAAGTTTAATTTTATACATGTAGAAGTACATCCCGTCGGCTGCTCCGTTGTTTTCACTTGGCGTCGCCACAGCAGATCTGGGGTGGAGCTGCATCTTGATTTGGCACAAGTTTTACACCGGATGCCCTTCCTGACGCAACTCCACATCACATGGATTAATTTTACATACGTATGTATACGTACGTATGGATGCGCCCGAGTCTCTGTCTTTATCTTATGGGCGCCTAAACTGTGCATGCACAGAGAGTGGGTTTATCCAGCATGTTGTCGTCCCATTATAAAATCAAAGTGGACGCAAGTGAAAGGATTATCTGAGGTGAAGCAGAGCTGCAGAAGTTTTGTATTTTTCATTCCTAAAGTCAGAGAGAGAGAGAGAATCTCATGTAAAATATTTGAGGTTTTCCTCATGGTGCAGCCAGTGGGCTAGATGTCTCTGTGTGCCGGTGTTGCCAACCGAATGCTCCCTGCTAAAAATCAGTCTGCCCTGCATTCACTCATTTCTGAGCATCATCAGCGGTGCACCGATTATAACCTCGTTCGTGCTTCAAACTGCACTCCGGTCATCATCTATCTCAGCGACAGATACCTGAAGCTTTTGTACAACAATCATTTCCACATAAATTCAGCAGCATTATTTCATAATAAAAGACAGGGGACCGATCAGAACGCCGCAGCAGCACGTCTGAGTCTGATGTGGTCTTGCGTCTACGTCATTTCGTAGCGTCAGTAGCGACACCGATTATTCTGCTTAAAACTGACTTTAGGATGATTTAAGAGGTTTTAATTTGTCATTTGATGGTTAATAATCACATTATTCCCTTTGATCACTTTGGCTGTAGAGAGTCAGACTCAGACAAGCTGCTGTGGTCCCAAATGATGCATGTGCAGTGAGGGCAGGGGGGACCAATTTTTAGGGGGGGACCGTTCAGTCAGCGCGAACCGGAGTCACTCACTCACTCATGTAACATTTCATTTGTGAGAGAGATTACTCCTGTTTATCATAGGGACTGCAATAATCCTATTGTTTTGAGAGTCAATAGACTGAAGGTCAGGGTCACTGGTGTCGGCTTTCTATCTTGTGAGCACAATAACTTCTTTCTTACCTGCCTGATTATCACCAAACTTGGTATGTGTGTGAAGTATGTTGTCCCCAAGAAGCTTATTGTCTTTGGGGTCAGAATGTCAAAGGGCAAATCACTGAACTGCACTTTATAAAACCTTTTTGCAGAAAAGCATCACTTGTCAGTTGTAAGATTATCAGCACTTGCCCAAGGCGCCATTGGTTCATGCAAACTATGCACTTGTTTTTTTTTCCCCGTCCCACTGTTTTGTTGTATTTTTCCTTCTAGTAGCCACAACATGCTGTTACAGTAGCATACTGTTACAAATGACTGGTGATGATCTGTGCAATCAAGCAGGGCATGTGTGCCTTATAAAGCCACATATGTGCACGGATGAGAGCGGTCATGAAAGAAAACAGGAGCTGGGCATGAATATAAGAACTATGTTGGGTGGAAACAAGCAAAGACATCTGCGTTGCTCTGTGTGCTTCACTGCACATGGCAGAATATAAGGACCATAATGTTTGATGGAATATGTGCAGTATGGGAAGTTGAGTTTGATGGGGTTTAGCCAAAGTGTATGTAAGCATGTCCACGATTCTGTGCATGCGCAAGCATGCACGTGTGTGTGTCCACACCAGACATTCCACGTTAGTCAACAAGCAACAAAGTTATCAGCAGAGTAGTCAATGAGCAACCATCTGCTTCCTGTGACCTTTAACCTTGTAAATAATTGATCAGAGGTCAAACAAGTGATCTTTCAGGTTTTCTGATGGTAACTGAGAAGAAGTTGCAGGGACACAAGGCTGCAAAGGGAGTGATGCTTTCTTATTTCTTTGTCTCTCTTTCTGCTTTACCACCTCTTACATCCTTAATAAAAATGGAAAAGGTTCCTCCAGAACTGCTGAATGAATCCTTTGTTTGTGTCAGTGATGTTGGCCGTATTCCCTGCTTTTAGCCAAAGATGAAAACAAAAGGAGTGGGCAATATTCTAATGCACCAACTAATGGCCTTTTAGTCATGGCAGGCAGTTGGTGCACTTCTGGGAAGTTGTCTTGGACAAATATTTTTCAAACGTTTCAGAACACCCAGAGCCACTTTTGTAACCAAATGGTTGTAATATAATGAAGTCATTCCTGAGGCTTGAATGATTTTTCATTTTCAATATGTTTTTATGAATAAAATCATCTGTCTATCTGTTTATCTGTCTGTCTGCTTGTCAACCTTCATACATCAGTAAAAGTTGGGGCAGTATGGAAAATGGTATGTTAAATATATATATATATATATATATATACTGTCAAACAAATAAATGGAGGGAGTATTTCCTCTTTCAGTGATGAATCTGTTCGTTGTTCCTTCCTACACATAACCACTCCCTGCCTCCTCTTCCGTATCGTTCTGTTCATAGTTGTAATTCTCCCTGCTGCCCTCCATCTAAGCTTCTCTCACACCCTCCTCCACCCTCTATTCATCCCTGAACTGTTCTTCTGAGGTCTCTTCCTCCTGACAGTCATTTTCTCTCTACATCATTTTTTTTTTCTAGGAATAGTTTAAATAAAAAAAAAGGTGGGGTGAGACCAGCTTCCATCACACACTTGCCTTTGTGTGAGCATGTGTGGGTGTTTATCTAACCCCCATAAGAGCCACATCCAATGTTTGGCCTCTTAGGTAAACATAATGACGGTCTATCCTCAGTCCGACAGTAGATACAGCAGAGATAGCCCCGCTTATCTGTTCAAACACTCACACGGCTTTGTATTAGCTGTGTCAGTGCCAGCTGATTAAATCAGGCCGTGCTGAAAATCAAATAACCTCCTCACAAAGAAGGATTTTCAAGTCATATCACTCATATTCACACTGGTTATGCAATTGCTGGAATATAGTGAAATTTCACGAGGCCAGACGTTGCTTTTCACAATTTTATTTTACATGAATATGGCCAAAACTTAAATCACAGTGTTTACTTAGGAAAGACAAAACCATCAAAAGAACATTTTTATGCCTCGGGGATGTGCTTGAGTTTGATCATCCTCTCTCTGGATTTGAACATCAGTAAAAGAAAAACCGTGTCGGGTTGTAAGTTAGAAAGGAAGCCTTTAATTTTTCATTGAGCTGCTTGCTGTTGTTTTTCCCCGTTGTGCTGCTGCCTGTTAGGATCATCCGTGTGGTTTCTCTCCTATCAGGTGACCTGCCGGACCACAGCCAGATAGAGTGAACAACGTTTAACAGTCACCCAGACAATTGGAAGCACTCCCTCTGCTTATCTGAGTGGATTTGCGTGGGTTCCTGTGGTTTTCTGTGTCTTTGCGGGCGCTTCGGTACAATCAGCATCCGCCAGCAAGAGGAAGAAAAGCATGTGAGGGCAAGAGAGGAGGTGTGGAGTGATATTGACTGTATGGTTTTGAAAAAGAGGTTTGAGGAGGGAAGTGGAGGTAGCGAGATGAAACAGTTGAGAGCAATGTGGTAATGACAGAGAGAGGAGGGAAGCTGGGGTGGAGTAGGAAGAGGACGTTATACTTAATTACAAATTGGGGTTATGGTTTTGTGAAACTGTTGCAAGAGGAAAACATGAGTCTGTCAGTGAGCATTCACAAAACCCTTGAGATTTTCTGCACAAAACAGGAAGAAACGACTACCATGGTTACATTTGCCCTTTGACCCCCTGCTGCCCCTCCCTTCCCTGCATGTCGGCACCGTGGAAGAAAGGCAGTGTTTGCAAAGGAGTGATGTCTCTGGAAGTTTCACTCACATCCTGCCCACCTGGGCAGACATCCTTAGCTGTGATGGCCAATCATGTTTGGCCGTGTCAGGTCATGTCCCTCACAGTTTCCTATGGCAACCAGCAGAGAGACCTATTAAAGCGGGTGGATGAGTGAGTGTGTAAGAGAGCAAGAAACCGTCTTTCCCAGCCTCCCTGCACTGAACCTTTGACTCCAGAACACGCTGACAGCTGGGCTGCTGACATCGGATCCATGTTTAGGTTGTCATTGCTTTGTCCAGGCTGCCACTGTGTGTATGTGTAGCCAAGCAAATCGTGCAACTTGGGTGGGGGGGGTTCCTTGTGTGTGTGAGAAAGAAATCGGAGAATGCAAGCATCCATTCAGACATGCACAATTCTGCATCTCCCTTCCCGACTGTGAAAAATGTTCTTATTTGTATATTTGTCTTTGTTTTCTCAGGTTTTCCATGCCAACACAGACCCAGCTGAGGTGGTTCTGAACCGGGTACCACAGCCAGTTTTGGCCCGATTTGTTCGCATCCGACCACAGACATGGAGGAACGGCATTGCCCTCCGCTTTGAGCTCTACGGATGCCAGATTACAGGTGTGTGTCAGATCCAATAAGCAGTTACACAGTCTCAAATACATTATACATCACAGGCAGTGGAGGACAGCCCCCCCACACACACACTTAATTGTCACAAAATAATTTGAATGCATCACGTCAGCTGATCAAAGTCTAACTGTGTGCATTTTAAGTAGTGTGCAACATTTCTCCAGTATGAATCATTTTTAATGTAAGAGATTCCACTAAGTTTGCAAATGGCCAGTATTGACATTATCAACTGCATCACTGTTTACTGTATCTAATATCAGCTGCTCCCAAACTTTAGAATTCCACTTTGAAATCTGAAAGTCATCTGGGGCCAACCTAAACCTTTAATCACAATTTTGACCAACACATGAAACTAAGATGAAGTATTTCCATAAATGCAGTATTTTAAAGTGGGTCAGATAACTTTAAAATAACACATCATTTAAAGTGTAACTGACTTTTTATTTTTGTTTCTCGTTGTTGATTCACATTATTTTCTGATAGTATATATGTTGTGAAAGTATGTGCTCAATAGAACACATACTAAATAATGGTATTATAGTATTATGTTGAAGACTTCTTAGAGTGACACCACTTGAATGTCAAGTCTGAATATGAAATTTGAGCTGGAAATTTTAAATCTCTTAAAACTGTCAAATTGTCTGATTTTTGCTTGAGCTGCTGCCCCCGCGACCCGACTCCGGATAAAGCGGAAGAAAATGGATGGATGGATGGATGTCACATTTTTAGTGGATTATTTAGGACTTAATACATTGTGTACAATCTTGTTATGTAAAGCATAACAAGTCATGTCAGTTGCACTTTAAATATCATTGCTTGTTTTATTACTTCTGATTACATTTTTAAAATAATCTTAAAGTTTTAAGGTATATTACAAAGATTTTTTAACATTGATCTCTCATAGTGCAGCAAATAACTGAAACAATCCTGCAAATGGTGATAAAAGTATCAAATTCGACAGAAATACTCCTTAGACACTCCTCTTTTGGAAAAAACCGATTGGCCACTTGACTTTTCAATTGGTGGTCAGGTAGGGGTCAGTTGAAGAATTACACAGAGGTCAAAATTAAAAGATGCTCCAATCATATTGAAAAATATTCCACATTATTTGCCTGATCATAAAGATTCCAAAAAGGTATAGTTTGGACTATCTGTGACTGAATTCTATGGAGTTACGGGATAAAAACAGCAAGAATGGTGACAAAGCTCACTTTCATTTTGTACAGGGGTCAAAAGTTAAAGTTGCTCCAATTTTGGTAAAAAGTGATGCAAATTATTGGTTGAGCTAATTTGATTAATAAATGGAATAGTTTTGACAGTGTTGAATGCTTGGTCTCCAAAGTAAAGGTCAAACAAGGTCTACGTCTATTGGATTCTATGACATGTGACATATGTTACCCCGTAATGTGATAAGTAAGGATGATACATGGTCCAAACTATTCCTTTTTAAAACGGTGTTAACTCAACTAGTAATTTGCATCACTTTTTACCAAAATTGGAGAAACTTTAACTTTTGACCCCTGTACAAACCGACCCTGACCTTTGTCACCATTCTTGCTGTTTTTATCCCATAACTCCATAGAATTCAGTTACAGACCGTCCAAACCATACCTTTTTGGAATCTTTATGATCAGGCAAATAATGTGGCATAGGTTTCAATATGATTGGAGCATCTTTTAATTTTGACTCCTGTGTAATTCTTCAATTGACCTCTACCTGAACGCCAACTGAATGTTCAAGTGGCCAAAGGTTTTTTTCATAAGAGGATTGTCTGAGGACTATTTCTGCTGAATTTGATGCTTTTATCACCATTTGCAGGATTCTGCTCTAAATATTCTCTTATCTGCTGCACGATCATGGCTCCTTGCTGGACTGTGGCCCACACTTTGAGAACCCTTGGGAAAAACTCATTTCAGAATTTAATAGCGACAATTAAAAAAAATTGCCGGGGCGAACCCTCTCCTCTTTGACCTCCTGTAGTTGTGCATTGGACCACTTTACTCAGCCCCCCCCCCCAGGTGACATTTGCTTCTGCCACCAGTGTTCATGGTCACTTTGGTTCCACTTTTCCAAAGCACGTAACCTTTGACATTACCGGTAACACCGGCCAGCAATCTGAAGAGTAAAATGCTCAGATGTTTTAAACTCTGCACAGGTTTGATGAGTGCAAGCTACTTTCTACGTGGATTCATTGTCCAGTTTAGATGCTTTAGAACTTCAAAATGAAGGAAAGGAAAAAGTCACTCGGTCATTACATTTATCCACTTTGGTACCAGCAAAATTATTGACAAAAGCCCTGCTTTTCCCTAAATATGTTGAAGATATTGAAAAATCCACGCACATGCGCTCTGCTTATGAATTAAGTTTTTCTCCCACAGCGCTGCTGCCTTCTTTTAAACATGGCTCGCCTCAGGCTAATTAAAGGAAAGTTCTCCTCTGTTGTTCCTTACGGAGACACCACCAGTGTCAGTCCCCTCTTTGCTTCCCTGTCTGCCTCTGAAGCTCTCCTCCTCGTCCTCTGTGCTCACTTTCCCCGTCACGACCTCTTTTCTCACTCTTGATTGTAGATACTTTCTGATGTTCCGGGTTTTTTTTTTTTTTTTTGTTCTGCTCAGCCCTTCTGCACCGAGAAATGAGTAGCAATCAATCATTCATGGCTCTCTGTTCACTGTAACATCAGAAACTGTGATTCGCTTCAGCTTCAACAACCGCCACTGAAATAACTATTAACTGGTCCAGGACAGGTGCCACTGTACGCAGGCGCTTTATAAATATAGCAGGTGACCTGAAAAACGGGCACACCCTTTGAAATGTACACAGGCACCACCCACGTGCTTCCTGCGCCTTTTATTCATGATTTACCTCTCGTGCTCTCGCTGTGACATAACAGCATGAAACTTTGATCTGTGTTCTCTTAACCTGTCAGCAACACTAACATCTTCCTTCCGCCTCTTCCCCTTCCTCAAACTCCCTTTTCCGCCTGCACCTTTTCTTCTCTTGATCCTCCTTCCGTTCTTTCCTCTTTGGGTCTTTCTGCAGAATTCTGTACCTTTTTATTTTCAACTCTCTCTCCGGGCAAAGTATGTAAATCTATATTTGCATGTTGATGTCTGATTTTCACTTTCAGTGGGTTTTACCGGAATTTGAAGCTGTGAAGCCACAATTAGAATTGAAATGCGCTCATCAGAGTTCTGTACCACTTTTTTTTTGTCTTGATTTAATTAATTTATTACCTCTGCCAAGGAGGTTATGTTTTCGGTCGCGTTTGTTTGTTTGTTTGTCTGTTTGTCAGCAGGATAACTCAAAAAGTTTTGAACAGATTTTGATGAAATTTTGTGGAGTGGTTGGAAATGACAAGAGGAACAAGTGATTCAATTTTAGTGGTGATCCGGATCACGATCCGCATCCCGATGCTAACGCGTTAGCATGTCTATGACATTTTCAGTGTTAAAAGTTATCATTAAGCAGTTGCAGCTGTCATCACGTTCGGGTGCATTTGTTTTCAAATTGTAATATTTCTTAAATGTATTTTTGTTTATATATTAATAATCTAATGATTATTATATACAATTTTAGAGAAAGAGACAAAAAGAAATAGATCACTGTGCCAAGGAGGGAATCTCTTTAGGGTCAGTGACCCTATGGCCTTGTTTAGAGAAGTGCTTCATAAATATTAAAAAATTCATATATTTGCAGTTTAGTTGAATAATAAGTTGAATTTTTGTATTTGTTTTTGTCTATAAGCACATGTAATATCAATATCAGTGCTCAGATGACAGTAGCTTCTGGAAAAGGTGCAAGTTGCAATAAACTGTGATGCCAAGCGCTAAGGATACATGCTATCCAGTCACAGCAGATGAAACTTTTTTACTACTGAGCAAACATCATTGTTAGACTTTTTTAGGTTCAGTGATTCCACGGCGTGTAGATGTTATGGTGTCAGTGACCCCATGGCCTTGGCGGAGGTTTGCACTCTCTGAGTGCTTCTAGCTTAATTTATATAGTGCCAAATCACAACAAAGTTGCCTCAAGGCGCTTCACACAAGTAAGGTTGAATTTTACCAACCCCCAGAGCAAGCACACAGGTGACCGTGGTAAGATAAAACTCCCTCTGAGGAAGAAACCTCAAGCAGACCAGAACCAAAGGGGTGACCCTCTGCTTGGACCATGCTACAGACACAAATTACAAAACAATTCACAAAACGAGTATACAGCAAATGTTGACGGTGCACAGGACGGCAGGGTTTCAGAAACCACACCCATCTCTGGATGGAGCCGCACCTCAAACAGGGAGAAAAAAAACACAATCAGGCATCAGAAAGACAACAAATACAGTATAATTTGTCAGCATTAAACAACAAGAAGAACAAAAGAAATACTAAGGTGATCAACATGTTGTGTGGGCCGCTGAAGAGGAGGTACTGCTGGCCCACCACCACCAGAGGGCGCCCTGCCTGGAGTGCGGGCTCCAGGCACCGGAGGGCGCTGCCGCCTCACAGGAGCAGCCAGGGTGACAGCTGTCACCCATCACCTGAGACAGCTGATATCAATCAACAGGGAGGTATATCAGCAGGACGGCATCTCCACCTCATTGCCGAGATATCGCTCTACTAAGGAGGTAACGTACTCAGCCGATTGTGTTCTTGACGATAATACTTTGTTGCTTGTGTGTTGGATAGCAGATAGTGAGTAGTACAGCGGGAGATTGTATTGGACTTCTTGGATAAGTACTCACACTCCTGCACTCACCAGTATTTTCCTGACAAGAGGTGGAGGTGGTGTTCCCACCCTGTGTGTTGCTGGGTGCAGCCGCACCCACACCTGACTGTTTCTGTTCCTTGCCAGCAGTACCGGATCCGACGAGCGGAGGCAGTGGCCACCTGGGGTTCGGGACTTGGCGGCTCCAGTATCCCCGGGGTTCGGTGGCAGAGGAAATCGGGTGGTTCCGGTTCGACTCGGACAGACGTCTCCTATCGTCAAGCCTGCCCACACGACACCTTTGGAATTCGGTTACTGCTGTATTTGTAATCTGTTGTGTTTGTTGTGTGATTTCACAACAGTAAAACTTTGTGATTTGACTTTCTCCATTGTCCGTTCATTTGCGCCCCCTGTTGTGGGTCCGTGTTCCTACACTTTCCCAACACAACAGATGAAGTCTTTGTCAAGATATCACATACTTTGGACATACAGATTTTGGACGCTGCTCCCTGGTGGCCACAGTTAGAACTGAAACTTCTCCCATGTGAAAGTTTCCCGAGATTTTAATGCATTGTTCAGATTACCAGTAAAAATCCTATTTATGTGTATATCCGATTTGAATCTGATTTTATGTTGCAAGTGTGAACAGTCAAGTCACATTAAATGTGCTTTGAAATGCCATTCAAATCACATTTTTGCAAACCTGTTTTGGTCTGAATGTTCAGATTACTTTTCAGGTGTATTTTGTTACATCAGTGACTTTTCGCACCATGTAAAACTCACAGGGAGGAACCTTACGTGGTGAGAGCGGTACTCTCCTCCAGCCGCTCATCATCACTTCCCGCTCTGGCCAGTTTCACCCTCCTGCAATGAAATTGCTCACTGCTTGTGTGACGGAAGCCAGCAGGAGTCGCTGTGCATGTGGTAGTCAGTAAACTTCACTCTCCAACAGCTAAAGGACTCTCTGGTCACAAGGACCAGACAACTCACGATCTCCAGCATGGGAGGTGGGCACTCTGACCAGAAGGCTAAAACCCGGGCTCTGACCGTTGTGTCCAGAGAGTCCTTTAGTTGTTGGGGAGTGAGGTTTACTGACTACCACATGCACAGTGACTCCTGCTGGCCTCTATCACACTCATCCCTTTAAATCTCACTCCTGTCCAGGTCACGGCACCATTTGTAGCAATTTAACCTCTGCATTGTGTATTTTCATGATGGTTTCATGAAATTTGGGCTGATGCAGGGGACGGTTATGGTTAGGGCTTTGATTAGGCGTAGGGTTAAAAATAGTGAGCTAAACTTGACCACGCCACAAAATTTCCTGATGTATCATGAACTGGTCCTGCTTCAGACACATGGTGTGAGTGGTCCAATACCACTCAGATTGCAAAAGTAGAACGAGACAGAACAAGAGATTAACCCTCTGGGGTCGACGCCGTTGTATACGACAAGCTTTACTAAATTATAAATAACTTTTTAATGATATGAGATAGAAGCTTACTTTTTTTTGCTGAAAAGTTAACTCCGTGGACCTTCGAGCCAGCCATCGGCCATCTTTGTACTCCTCATAGAAGCTGTGTGATGATGTGCGCAATGTGAGTGTTCAATCGGAATTGGTTCACCGTCACATGGTTTTCCAAAATCCAATTGTAGGGCAGATTTACCTCACGTGAAAAGCCAAAGATTGTTTTCAGGAGTGATATGTTACTAGTTGGCTCATTTGAATAGCCCCCTGGGTGCTCCAATGAGTACATACTATTAGTACATACTCAGGGCATCCTGCGCCATTACGCACAGCGATCAGTGAAAGCAGGAGCACATGGAGAGCCTCTGATGACAATCTCACATGCTCAAACAAAGAGTGCATGCCTATCAGGATTGCTCCACTAGTTTGCATGTGAATGTTACTGGATAACTCTGTTGCGTTCTCTGCGTAAAGCACTGTTTACTATATCAATGGACAACAAAACGCATAGACCATTTTGTATATATTGTTCAAAATGTGCATTTGTGTTTGTTTGAACCTTTTTGTTGTACAGTCTTTCACACAAGACCTCAAATTTCCTTTATAAAGTGTCAAAACAGTTGTTTATTATAGTTTGCTGGGTGTTTTGAATAAATGTGTGTGGAAAATTATTTTTCGCTTTATTTTTTCCTTGCCTATTTTTGATTGTAAACCTTTATTACACTTATAAAACACAACAGAAACATATATATTCTGAAAGCACAGGTTGTCCTGAAAGAAACGAGACATAAAACTTGATTGTGGGATGCAGGGAGAGCTGTTAACAGCAATAATAAAACATTTATGCCAGGTGAGTGAACTGTCCAAAAAATGCCCTCAGACCCCAGAAGGTTATGGTAACGCTCCAGTTTTTTTCAAATAAGCCGCTCCCACTCCACTCACATGCCCTGCTGGGTGTTATCTCATTATGATAGAACTAATGTGGATAAGATGGAAAATGAGGATTGCCACACAGACACACAGATAGGATCTAGTCAATTGCTGTATATAATGTGGACAGTCAATCAGTGAGATCAGATTTGAATCAGATTTGCAATCAATCTGATTTAAAGTGGAAGCCTGTACAAAGTCTCAGTGAGATGATGTTGAAGTTTTACCTTGATAGATGAAGTCTCTGTTACGTCATGCACAAGTTGACCACACAGACATGCACACATATTAAAGCAGTTCATTGACCTGCTCTTCCTTTGACGACACATGTAAAATAAAAAAAATTAGTGGAAATGGTGAGACATCTGCTAAGCTACTGGGAAAGGTTGTGGAACACATCAGATACTGTTTTTTTTGTCAATGAAAAGCAGGTTTCATGCAAGCTAAAATGCAAGGACTATTGACTCTCAGGTCCTGAACAGATTTTGTAACCAACCTAATCCATGTTGCGTGAAGCACAACCAGTGGTGGGCACACTTCCGATAATCCGATAACAGATAATTATTGAAGATAATGTTTTCATTATCGTATTATCTTTTTAGATAAATTTAAAAACCACCATAATTATCTTCCGATGAATTACCGTCTGATAACTTTTAGACTGATAACGTACTAAACTAAGCTGAACAGTGAAAAACATTTTTAAAACTGTTAAAGCTATTGAGACCTACCTGTTAAAAGTTTCCTAATAGGCATGTTATTCTATCCTCTGCAATCAGAAACCACTCTATCATCTGTAAGCAAAGGAGAACTGGTGACCAAAAAAAAATCATTTCTTTTAACACCATACTAATATAATCGCAATGTCACCAAGTCATCCAGAGGCATATATGTTTCAAATTTTAACCACTCATTTTAGACAAGTGATTTAAAATGATTGTCATGTCTGAAGTTTATAAAGTGAAAATATCAGATATATGTTTTCGTTTTAAAGTAATGTGCTAATTTGTAAGGTTTTGTGAGCACATGCTGTGCCAGGCAGCAGTGCATTATGGGTAGCATAAGGTAATCTCAGACGTTCACGACAGGACAAATGCATTTCAAACACTCTGTTTAGGGTCCACAGATAACAGCATTAAACTCTAGTGCCTAAAACTCTCGTGAATATATTCTCTGGGTTTTTAGACCTTAGTGTATTTGCGTTTGTTAAATTCCACGCATCTTAAATGTAGCAGACACGATTATCTGTAATTTTGTTTTTTTTCAAGGCCACTACTGCCATCTACTGGCCAGGAGTGTTCATGGCAGTATTAAACGTTTGGGTACATGGCTGCTCTCAAAGTGTTGGTATTGTCCATTGTCCAGGCGCTTTTTGTGTGCATATATTTGTTAACTTTGTATTCTAAAACTACGGTTAGAAGTAATTCCGACTCCTTATCAGTCCACATGAACGAGGTTGGCGCCATGTTTTTAGTTTTTGTGGACGTGACGATAAGAGAATAAGGCTCCTGATTGGATAGAATTTTAATCAGTACCGCCACCCAAAGGTTTGGCAGACTAATTACAACACATTTATATGGTTCGATGTGGATGGATTTTTTTTTAAACAACGTAGTGTGGATGAAGTTTTTTTCCCCAAACTGAAAGGGTAAGATATTCGGTTTTACAAATACCCGACAACGTGTGTACATGGCCTTATGTCGGTGAAAGGCACTATATAAATAAATTTACTTACTTACTTACTAATATTGAGTGCACGTTTTACAACATCATAAAAGTTTAAAAACATGCAATTGCGATGACACTTCCAGGGCTCTGTAAAAATGCCTGTTTTTACAAATAAAAATGGAATATTTTACAAAAGCACATTTATCTTTAAACCAACACACGACACACGTCACATTAACGTGTTGGTTTACATAATGGATTACTGAACCAATCACTGTTTAGCACTTTTACCCAGAATGCTTTGCGATCTGTTTGTTACAAAACCTCAGACTTAGTGCCTTATTCAACATTAAAATATATATGTTATATTTTAACTTTGTACAAATGACAGAATTGACATTAATGAAGTTATTCTATCAGTATTTTCAAAAAAACCATAAGTTAGTATGACTTTATTTTTCAAGACCTCCGCCTGACCGGAGTGTTGAAATTGATAGGGAGTTGGCCTTATGGCTGCTCTTGGTGTGCCTCTGTGGTGGGAGTGCTGTTGTAAACAAGAGCTTCCAACAGGGGCAGAATGTTGAAAGAAAAATGATTATGGTTAGTAAAGAGTTGATTATGTGGGTGCTCTCAGGATTTGTCTGTGCTGCTTCCTGCAGGGAGCAGAATGGTCTAACACTCATTGCTTATTCTTCAGGTCTTTTCAGGTCTCTTAAAAATCAATTTCAGCTCTTTAGTAACTGCAGATGTCCCATAGACAACACCGGAATTTATCGGTTATCGATTATCTGTAACTTCCGATACATTTTTGGGTGGTTTATCGGTTTATCTTTATCAAAGATAACTTTTCAGTTATCTTATTATCTGTTATCGAAGTTCATTTTTTGGTTATCTATGCCCACCACTGAGCACAACTCTGGCTTAAAATGCCAGCCAGCATAGGAGTGCAGGCGGATATTTGCAGCGAGGCAGCAGGTGCAGCGTGTGAAGTAGAACAAACCAGCAAGAGCATTTTTCAGCACATGACAAGGGTATTTTTTGTTATGTGTAAAGCTGAGTGGAGTATGTTATGTGAACGTGACATACAATTACAGTTTGGCTACCTGAACTACATATGCTCACACTCAGCTCTCTCTGAGGGAATCTGAGTCGTATAAATTCAGAACGTACGCACTTTTATCACTCAGATGGAACATGAAGTAGTTGTGCTACAGCAGACTCCTTCCCTCAGCCTCTTGCCTCACGCTGCTATTTGTTCCAGTCTCCACTCTTAATGCTTAGTGGCCAGTAGTGCAGGCCTGCGGTGGAGCTTAACAGCTCCCAGGTGGGAATATGTGTAACAGTATGAGTGTATGTTACATCGCTGCTGAAAGTTCTCCATCAGCCCTCCTGAGATAAAGATTTAAGTCGTCTTTGCCCACTCTTCCTTCCACTCCAGATGCTCCTTGCTCAGACCTGCAGGGCCTGCTCTCTGGCCTCCTCCCTGATGCCCAAATCTCAGCCTCCTCCAGCAGGGATGTGGTGTGGAGTCCTGGGTCGGCACGGCTCGTAGCCAGTCGCTCTGGCTGGTTCCCAGCTCCGACCCAGCCACTAGCTGGAGAGGAGTGGCTTCAGGTGCGTCCATAGATCTTGTTCTACTGTATGTTACAGGCTCACGTCGGAGGCTAGAGCTGGTGGCCAGTGACTGAGTTTAACAACAATACCATGTATACGAGCAGCTACTGATCCCATGTTTATTCATTTAATGCTTCTACTTGTAACCTCATTAAATTTATTCTTTCCACATCTTGCCATTCAAGTGGCCAGAGACAAACCTCAGATTTCCCATACTCCACCAGCTGTTTTCCTCGTGAGCGCAATTGAAAACGCTGCTGCAATTAAAGAGCAGTGTGCTGTTTTTGTATGCCGCCCGTCATTATAAATTCTACAGGTGGACCTCGGTGTGCCCAAGACTGTGCGTGGAGTGATAACCCAAGGGGCAAGGGGAGGAGATGCGGCAAGCGGCACGAGCGCCGACAACCGTGCGTTTGTTCGGAAGTACAAAGTGGCGCACAGCGTGAATGGGAAAGACTGGAATTTCGTCATGGACAGGAAGACCAGCATGGCTAAGGTAGGCAAATGACGGAGCAAGATGATGTGTTTGTGCATGTGTGTGTCCGCTTACAAAAACTAAAACTCTTTTGCAGATATTCGAAGGGAACACCCACTACGACACGCCTGAGCTGCGTCGTTTTGAGGAGATAGTGGCCCAGTACATCAGGCTGTATCCGGAGAGGTGGTCCCCAGCCGGGATTGGGATGAGAGTCGAGATAGTTGGCTGCGACCTTCCAGGTAGGATGTTGTGCTTCTCTGACAGGGAATCAGTTTTCTATATGTTAATGTGCGCGGCGGTATTTTCCCCGCACTGGTTTATCAACAGTGTGGCTCATATTTGATATGCATGAGTCATTAAAGTCTGCCAGAGGTGAAGCGATGCAGCATGAGCTCGGAAAAGTGGTGACTTTGATTTCTTTCTCAGATCGTACATCCTATAAAATATGAGCCGCGTTCTCTGTGAGCGTTGAGAAAACGTGTCGTCATGCAGTGGGAGTGGACGGGTTTGGTTTAAAGGAATGTGTCTCCAGAGAGAGCGCGAGTGTTGGTTTATTCACACTCCAGGGCGGTCTGTTTTCCAGATGTGAGACACACATGTGGTCTTACCGCTCCTTCCGTGCCTGAACAGCCTGTATGCTACTGACGTGCACGCACAACCACAGAAATATACATGTAGACGTACGCTCCCCAGGCTCCCAGCGCTCACGCGCTCTATAAGCGCACTATGTCTTCATCCAGGTGGTTAATGCGAGTGTGTTTGTGCTGATGAAGTGCAGTGGCCTTGTTCCAGCTCTTTATGTGAAGAGAGATGAAATATTAAGATTAGCTCACCGATGTCATCGGCTTTATCGCTCATCATAGCAGAACATTGCACACACACACACACACGCCATAACAACACATGATTACATGTGTATGTAATGTTTATCTGAATTTGTGCTCACAGCAAACATGCCCATATACGAGTGTGAAATACAGTTTGGTTTATTACAAAAGGAGGCGATACCAGATTTAATCCAGTTTAAATTTTTATGCTGCATCTTAAAAACACTTCAAAAACAATTAAAGCCACATTAATTGCCTACGCAGCTGAGACGCCTTTAATGGTGAAGAAAGATTTAATGACCTTGACTTTGCAGACGATGTTGTGATCTTTCTTTAATCAGTGGATACCCTGATTCTAGCACCTGAGAAGCCGAGCGAGCAGTTGGATTGCCTGGGTTTGCAGTTGTCCTGGATCAAGTCTAAGATCCAGCTTTCAGTGACTTCCTGGACTCATTCATTAGAAGTGTATCTGTATGTTGTAAAAGTGTTAAATGTTCAAGTCAATGGTCCTGGTGGTTCCTATCTTACTTGTGTTGTGAGACTCGGATGGATGGTTGTGACACCGGATTTCTTTGGTACTCGGTCTCTTTGCACAATCCTTGGGTGCCACTGGTATGACTTTGTGTTAAACAAGCGCTTAGGTACTCTGATATTTTGGCCATTTGGTGCTTTTCTCTGGATATAATCCAGTGTGCAGATATCTTCATGTTGAGGAGAACATCAGCTGGTGGAGGCCAAGTGGACATCCAAGTTTCACCTGACTGCGGCCAATAGATGGTTACTTTTAGGAGGTCAGGATGGATCGATTGTCTGTCTGGATGGTCATCAAGGACCTGAGGCAGTTTTGTGGTGTGGTGGATGCAGTGACATGCTGCACCAACTCATGCTCCCAGACCTGTCTTAACCTGTCTAGCTGAGCCTGATTAATTACAGTTTCAAACAGTTTTGTTTAAAGAGGTTTAAGGGTTAGTTCAATTGTATTTATTTATATTGTGCCAAATAAAATAAGTCACCCTAAGGTGCTTTACAAGGCTAAAGTCTATCCTTACCAACCCCCCCTGAGCAAGCAAATCTGCAACAATGGTAAGAAAAAACTCCCTCTGGTGTTTTATTATTATTATTATTATTATTATTATTATTATTATTAATATAGAATATGAGGTGGCTGCCAATATGTAGACCTGGGTTTGAATCAAGCTCATACTTCCTGCCTGTGTCCTTGTACAAGACATTTAATCTACATTGTTTCGGCCCACCCAGCTGTCATTGGGTACCGAATTTGGCTGGGGAAGTAACCTGCATCGGGCTGGCGTCCTGAACAGGGTGAGCTGTAGACTCTCACCTGCTTGACACTGCGAAATCTGGAGATACGTACCATCGCCAACGAGCCGATATAAGACTTACTTCTATTATTATAGGCAGAAACCTCACATAGGCCAGATTCAGAGGGGTGTCCATCACGTCCAATTACAAAAGATAAAAGAAATAAACAATTGATTGTCAAACACGCTAAGATACAGATAGTGGAATTATGCATACAGGCACTTGGGATCGTCATAGTCAGCTGTCAGGTCTGCTCCTGATAAAACCCCATCAACGACCATATGTCCTCCAGCATCCTCCACAGTCCACAGCAGGTCTCGGCCCTCAACAGTCTCCCTGCCCCAATCGCAGTCCAAGGACGGTAAGGCAGACTCTGGTAATGTTTGAGGTTCTATCTTTGGCGGGGATATCAGCCTCTGTGGCTTGTTTGGAGAAACTGTGCATTGTGCAACTTTTAGAGAGGACGGATGTTGTCCACAGGCCTCAAAACCTCAGCAGGAACGCTACACTGCTGCTAACATCCTATAAACCCCCACGTTCACTCTTTTCTATTCCGCCTCCAGGTTTTTGGTGGTCACTCATCCTGTCGGCAACCCAGCTTTGTTTTTAAGCTGATGAAACAAGGTTTATTTTTTTCAGTCCATAACTGGTGTCTTATGAACACAGCAGCAGCTTTCACTGTGAATCAGAATAAGGTCTCTCTCTCTCTCTCTCTCTCTCTCTCACTCTCTGCACTCATACACATGGATGCAGTTCCTTAATTTGCCACCCCGAGGCCCAGCATGTAGGTCTATAAATGTTTTTGTTCTTTTTTAGTTACCATGCCTCCTCCAGTGTTACTTATCACTCACACCTCGTTTCCATCCTCACTCCATAATTTCTCATATATATATAAAAACAACTCAGACTCCCGCCGCGAATTTCCCTGTTTAGCATTGTACTACCATGCGACCGCAGTCATCTCAACAGACGCATTTTCTGACAAATTTCTTTTCACAGTTGAGAAATTGAAAAGTGCAACTTGCACTTTGGCAGCTCAGTTACATATCAAGGCTTCTTTGTGGCAAAAGGTTTTGCTGTCATCGTGTCCAAACAAGCTTTCAGCGCCTGTATGGCGATACGTTCCACAGCAGCCAAATCACATCTGTAATAATAGAAAATGCACATCATTACCTGCACGTCGCAGTGCCAAAAGTATTGCTTTCAAATGTTAACTTTGCACAAACATAACAACATTAAAACTACAGTGTGCAGGATTTAGCTTATGTCATCTGTCACAGTTTTGCTTCATGTTTTCATTTCTTTGACAAAGGGGGTTTATGCTCTCTTGCTTTCTCGTGATTAATAATATGTGTGATCATCCATTTTACTGAAGTGAGGGGTCTCAGACCTGTAATCATGCACCGGCAGGTAGTAGACAGTGTACAGAGGAACAAACACACCTTTGGACCATGCTGCAGAATGCAAAGGACAGAGTAAGTTTGTCCTTTTTGGCTACTGTATGAACACGGTGAGGGGGCCCACTCCCATGTAGATATTTCTAGCTCATCAAAAACACATTGATTCTTTGTTGCAGTTAATTAGACACCAATGAACAGATGAATGTTGTATTTCATTTCTGCAAATAAATGCCCCTAAATCTTACACAAAGTAGCTTTAAGACTTGGAAACAATGTATAAAACAGATAAGCAATACAAGAAAAACTCAGCTTTATGCTGTTTTTCCTCTAACAAATGTCTTCTTCTGGAACATTGTTTTTCTTTTTGTCCCTGTCAGAAATCTCTCAATCTTATACTTCACTGTTAACGAGTGCTTTAACTGTTCCAAGTACGAAATTCAATCCCTTTTTGTTGTGCTTCTTTTTTTGTTTCATGCATTTTTTTTCCCTGCACATTTTTCACTCTGCAGTTTGTCAACTCTGCTGCAGAAGATGATAGATGACCCTTGACCTGAGCATTTGACCTCACCTTAGAGAATGTTCCAAAAGGGACACTTGCCTTTTCCACCATATTGGTGTTTGCTTGTGCTTGTGCATGAGCATGGGCACGAATCAATTTGTCTGTTTGTGTGTGTGTGTGTGTGTGTGTGTGTGTGTGTGTGTGTGTGTGTGTGTGTGTGTGTGTGTGTGTGTGTGTGTGTGTGTGCGTGTGTGTGTGCGTGTGTGTGTGTGTGTGTGTGTGTGTGTGTGTACGATTGCCAAGCATAGATTTACAGAAAGGCTTTCTAAATAATTGAAGCATTTTTTTTCTCCCCTTCTTCTCTGACATATTGCTGAGTCAGTTTCTGTGGGACTGAGCGATGTCTTTTGTTCAAAGTAGGATGGCCCTTGGCACCATGTGTATGTGTTTGGAGGAGGAGGAGGGGGTTTAAAACATGCAAGCAAAAGCATTTCTGTGTGTTTGTGCACATGCGCATTTATATGCGCAGCTGCACAGCGTCTGTATTACACATGCGAGTGTGCATCTCCATTATCTATGCCAGCAGTTCCCCCGGGTCCAGTTCTAAGGGTTGGAGAATCATCCCATGCATGATGATGACTTGCATCATCACCTGCAGTACTAGACGCATTATGTAAGACAACACTCTGCTGCAGAGGGATTTTTACTGCATTATAAGGCCCTCTGCCGCATTTGTAGGTCCACATATGCATGTTTGGGCCTCCTTGCACAGTTTTGTGACATCGTCCCTGACACGCATCAGGAGCCAGGTAGGCAGGACACATGCATTCTCTCTCACGCATAACAATTTGTGCGTAAATGTTTAAGATGGTCCTGTTCCAACTGCCCCGACGCTCCTGTCACACCCTGGAAAGGTCAGCATATTTACAGTGTGACAAGGCCTGACCTTTGAAAGCATGGAGTCCTCAAGACTTGGGTAGAATCTTAATGAAGTCAAGTGTGTGGTTTCTTTGTGTGTGTTTATTTGCAGAAAGGCGAGAGTGTGTGCAGCGTTAACAGCCAGCGTGCGGACGTTTGGTTTATTTTAACGCCTGGTCTCCATATTTCACTAGAGGACTTAAAGGTTAGGCTGAAATAAATAGTCAAAACAAAGCGAGAAGTGTGAGAAATGCGAGGGCCAGAATGAAGGGGAGCAGGTGGACGCGGGATGTTCTGACTGTACAAATGCGGGAGGAGCAGAAAATAGTTTCTCCTCCGTCTTTACCTTCCCAGTAGGCTGGCAGTGATAAGAGTCATTAGTTCACTAATGACTGGCGTAAAGGACGTGACATTATCGCCGGGTTAATGTCAGAAGCCGTCGCCAGCTGTGGCTGATCCTTTCATCTCTGCCATTTCTCCAGCTGGGGCGCCATAGTACTCATTTCCACGTGCAGCTCCTGTAGGTGGATCAGTTCTGAGTCGGGCCGTGTTTGTTGCCCCTGTCACATTTAGGTTGAAAGTTGTACGTCTTCTGTTAAATTTCCTTCTGGTGTTGTGTGAATAAAAGGTTCATATTACCTGGGCAGGTATCTCGACATGGGCGGCATGGTGGATTAGTGGTTAGCACTGTTTCATCACAGCAAGAAGGGCCTGAGTTCGCTTCCCACCTGGTCCTTTCCGTGTGGAGTTTGCATGTTCTCCCCATGTTTGCGTGAGTTCCCTCCGGGTGCTCCGGCTTCCTCCCATATACAAAGACATGCAGGTGAGGAGCATTGGAACTTTAAATTGGTGTGATGTGTGACGTCTATATATGGCCCTGCGACAGACTGCCGTCCGGTCCAGGGTTTACACATCCTCTCGCCCAAGGGTGCAATTTAGAACTAGAAATTGGGGGGACAAAGTGCGAGGGCTGAAGCCCATAGGCCGGGGGTCTCATATGCATTCTGAGCATGCAGAACAGTAATTTTAATGTTTTGAGAAGGCCATAAAGTGGACACCATTTGACTTATACAATTTGAAACTGTGGATATAAGTACTTTATTCTGAGAATAGCCAGCATTTATTTTATTAACATCCTGGTGTAAATAAGGTATCACCACGTGTAGAACTCAAAAAGAATGATAGGTTGAGTTTTCATTAAAAAAAAACAAAAAAAAAACTGCAATGTGGTAAAATGTATTCATAAATATGAAAGAACAGGCTCTTAATAATTATTAACTATTGCATACTGTATTTTTTTCTCAAGATTTGTTTTTGCATAAGTTTGAAAAAACAACAGATCATAAGTTTAGGATAAATTACTTATCATGAATTTAATTTTCGAAGTGGCACTAATGACAACACTCATACTGAACATAATTTGGCTTGCATAGACTGATTTTGGAGATCAAGCAATAATTGCAGATGGGCTTTCTGAGGTCCCAGATAGCTTTTCTGATTTCCTTTTCTAACTTTCAGAATTTAGTAAATTAGCATATGGTCCATTGATACTTATGTGTAGACACTAGTCCCTAGAGGCAACTATTTTTGGTTTCAAATCTGGGCAAATGCAGTCCCAGAAAATTCCAAATGTAACAAACAAGAAACAGGTGTTGTAAACAAGTCAATGCTGCTAAAAATACAAATTTGCAGAAACAAAGATACTATTCTGACATGGTTTTGCACATAAGACTGGCATAGCATGTTTCAAGTACACACATATATGGGTGATTCTTAGACTATGGGCACTTATTATGTCCTTTGATCATATTGTATGAAAAACAGAAAAAAGGGGAAATTTCACACTTTTATAGTTATCTTTACAATGAAAGTGTGTTAAGAAATTTGTTCTAGTAGTCTATGATGACTTTTTCACCTTTTTTCAGCATCATTATATGCAAATATTGCCGTTTTGTGCTTGTCCCACACCCAGACTTTTGATCTTCAATGATAAAAATGAATGGTAAAGAAACGTTTTTTCTAATGTTTTAAAATATCTCTGAATAAAATATCAGTAAAATAATCAAAACATAATTGGGGTATTCAATGTCATACAACTGTTGTGATTTTTTTAAACAGAATGTAGTTGTCCCACACTATTGCCGTAATTTCCACCACAACACTGTAATGTCCCTTTAAACAGTTTGTATGAAAGATTGTTTGGGTAGTTTCTATGGAGAAAAACAGTGACATCAGAGCACATGTATATAGCACCAAATCACAACAAACAGTTGCCCCAAGGCGCTTTATATTGTAAGGCAATGGTGTGGTGGAAATTACATTTACAAGGCCAATAGTGCCCGTAGTTAAAGAATCACCCATATGTCAGAAGGTGGGGGGGACATACCATATTCTCTCCCCCCTGGTTGAAAAGGTGGGGGGGGGACATGTCCCCCCTATCCCCCACCAAATTGAGCCCATGCTCTCGCCCTATGTCTCTTGAAATTGGCTCCAGCTCCTTTGTGACCCTTAATTGGACTACATGGGTATAACAAAATGAGTACATTTCTTGAGATGATTAGGCAGGGGTGCTGGTGTTTGGAGTGTGGAAGGTTTCCAGTTTAAACCCACTTCTGCTCAGTCTCTGTGTAAAATGGAGTCGCATCAGGAAGGTCACCTGGTGTGAAACCTGTGCCACATCAACATGTAGATCCACCTCAAATCTGTGGCGACACCAAGGGAAAACAAGAGAGTAGTTAAAGGGATTTACTATCCTAAGATAATTATCTTTTGGAGAGGATCGGTGAAGGTCAACAAAAACATGGTGCAAACGATGTAGTTTCTCCTTATCTCAGTGCCCAAAAAGGCCAGAGAGATGATCCCAAGTTTATTATGATCAGCCAAATACTTGTGATTGATTGGTATAAGTGGTGTCATGATGAAGTCATAAAAGGAAGTCGTGTTTGTTCGGAGCACATCTTGATGCCTTTAGTTCCTCCTTATCTCTGGGGATGTTTAACATGAACCCGATGTAAATGACTCTCCGTGTTATAATAAGCACATTATGGACCACGTAAATCACAAGAGAATAAAATGTCAACCTTTGATGTGATCCTCCTTCTCACACACACAACACGAGCTGCAGCTTCCCAGTTTTGTTTCTGATAAACTGGTTTTGACTGGTTCAAACTGTAGCACACGACTGGTTTTAACTGCATCCGACGTGAGCGATGTGACAAAAGTGAAATTCACAAATTCACACGATTCCTACAGAAGTCAGAGGCAGAGAAGCTGACACGGATGATTCACTTGATGTATTTGCATCTTTCGTTAAGTTGCCTCTGGAACGCTGACGTGTCACAGAACTCTGCATAAACCGCCATAGCGAGCTGCAGCTCAGCCATCTGCTGCTAATAATGCTATCTCCCACTCCACATTCCAACGGCAGCCTGCTCAACACGTGTGCTGCGCACCTGTCTGATGTGTCTTAATTGCTGCCTTATTTATTTGTTTGTTGTTGGTCTTTCTGTGTGATGTGCATGCTTTTAAATTAAACTTGAGGATGGGGTGGGTGGGGGCGGGGGAACAAACCCTCTTCTGTTTCACTTTGTGTTTGTTATCCTTCCAAGTGCATGACTAATGAAGTGAAGGAGAACCTCAGTAATGTGCATGCGATACCTCAAACGCTCTGCAGCAAACCGAGCAGCAGCAGCAGGTCCCAGAGTGCCATCACCCTCGTCCAAGGTCGAGCGGAGTGTGTTAAACACATCCATCCGTCAGCCTTAGCGGCGTATGCGTGCACACGCGACTCTGTGTGTTTACATATTTGCATTTGTGTGACGCCTGAGCATCCCGACACGTGACAGGGGCCCCCTCGGGTGCCCTGGAGCCACGTGAACCCGCCTCCGCCTGTCTGTGACGCTCTTGGCGGGATGGTCACATGGAAACAGGAGACAAGAGAGTTGGTTTGATGTCGTTCGTGATGATGTATTTTAATTCAGGCCACTGGGGATTTCTGCATCTGTGCTGAATTGTGGTTATAAAGTCAACACAAGATACTTAAAGCAGCAATTAAAGTCTTTAAATTCCCTTTTTAAATCTCCCCTGAGAACTGTTAAAATGAGCCTCTGCTGCTTTTATTGAATTAAAGGTGTTAATATTAAAGTAAAGTTGTTGTATTTAAAAGCTTTTGAAATATCTGGTTGCACTGCAGCTCACATACTCAAAAATGACTCTTTGGATGAACTCAATTCAATTATTTGCAGGATTTCCATCTAATAAATATATGTAGCCCCAACTAAATTAAATTACATTATCTTGCATTGATGTGTTTTATTTGAGTTGGGCTACATATATTTATTACATGGAAATCCAATCCAATGAGTCAGTTTTTTGAGTGATCACTCAAACAAATAACTCAGAGGGGGTGGTGGCCACGTGGTTAATGTGCTTGGTTTCAGTGCAGAAGGTTCCGGGTTCAAATCCCACCCCTGCCAGATTTCTCCATGTAATGTGGAGTTGCGTCAGGAAGGGCATCCGGCGTAAAACCTGTGCCAATTCAACATGCAGATCCACCTTGGATTTGCTGTGGCGACCCCGAGTGCAGACAAGGGAGCAGCCGAAGGGACTTACTTTTACTCAAACAAATAACTCACTGGATGAATTCAATTCAATTATGGGCAGGATTTCCATCTAATAACTATATGTAGTCCCAACTAAATTAAATTACATTATCTTGTATGGATGTGCTTTATTTGAGTTGGGGCTACATATATTTATTACATGGAAATCCAATCCAATGAGTCAGTTTTTTGAGTGATCACTCAAACAAATAACTCACTGGATGAATTCAATTCAATTATGGGCAGGATTTCCATCTAATAAATATATGTAGCCCCAACTAAATTAAATTACATTATCTTGCATTGATGTGTTTTATTTGAGTTGGGGCTACATATATTTGTTACATGGAAATCCAATCCAATTACTCAGTTTTTTGAGTGATCACTCAAACAAATAACTCATTGGATGAATTTAATTCAATTATGGGCAGGATTTCATCTAATAAATCTATGTAGTCCTAACTAAATTAAATTACATTATCTTGCATTGATGTGTTTTATTTGAGTTGGGGCTACATAGATTTATTAGATGGAAATCCTGTACATAATTGGATTGAGTTCATCCAGTGTGTCAGTTTTTTGAGTGAAAACATTTTTTTTTTATTTTTGTGTTTTTAAATCACAGGGATCATTGAATAAAAAAGGTGTTCTAGGGAGGTGCAGAAAGGCAGGCTGTGGCTGTGCCGCTCTGTGCACAGTGCACACCTGGTCCCATCAGATCTCTGAAGTTTAGCAGAGCTCTAATAAGTGCTTGACTGGGAAACTGCTTAGAAAAGGTGCATTCCACCTCCAGAATTCAACCTATTTCCCAGATGTCTTGAACATTTAGAGGCGTGACCCTGTAATTGGCCTCCTCAGCCACTGTGTCTCCATTGCAGTGATGTAATAATTCATTCACAGTTTCGGCCGTAACGTAGAATTTGTCATTCTTCCTGAAGGATGGGAATCCTCGCTGGACCTCGTCCATCAAGAAGAAAGCCAACCTGTCACCTCTGTTCCCCATATTCTGTTTTTGGTCCTTCTGCTGTTGTTGTGCTAGTCTGACTTGGCGCTTGTCACCTTCTCCTGTGTGAGTTAAGAACCAGTCAGCATAGAGCCCCGCCTGGTGAATTTTTTCAGTGACACGCAACAGTACCTACCCTGGAACATGGATTTATTCTGCCACAGAAAAGTGGCACCCTTCAGGGGTGGATTGTGTGGTGGAGACATGAGGAAAGGTGTCAGACGTCCTAAAATGACCCAAGTTCCTGCGGAGCAAACTGCCTTAAACATCAGGAGGTACACATGTTGCATCACGAAGGCCATCCGGCACAAACTGCTAGATTAATAAAAAGCCGACAAAGCCTGCGTTGCCGATCCCTCAACTGATGTCGGCGTGTTGGCGGACGCTGAGGTGGAGGTAGGTTGAATTAAGCGCAAGCAATCATTAACATGTACAGGAGCATCTGTACATGACTAATTCAATTAATTTGGTCAACATCACATGACATGGGTGCACTGGATAGGAGCGACGGCGTGAGGAGTGCGCCGTGTGTTGGTAGCATCACGACTTAAGATTGTGACCTAAAATCGCTTGTCTGCAGCTCGCAGACTTGCACGATTCGTATCTGAGCTGCTGTGAATCAGAGAACCATCACCTCTGTCACGTCTTAAACATACGTATCTCCTTCTTGCATTGCGGTTGAGTCTTGTTGTGTTTGACCGGAGGTGATATTTGTGTTTGCTTCTGCAGAAACAAGCACACCAGCAGAGACAGCCACGCCCACTTTGCCCGTTGGCATGGAAACCAGTACTCTTCCCATTTCGACTACAGGTGAGAAGCGATGAGCCACTGACAAAAACTTTTTTAAAAGTGCGGATGAGAGCAGCGGTAAAGCTAAATTAGCAGTATTATTAGGTTGAAAGCCTTTGAATGTGGACGTGTGACGTTTTGTGGAGCAGCTGTTCGTTCTGTGACGTGACTGTGGTTGGCCATTCCTCACTGGCCTTTTACTCCGTCTCCATCTTTACCGTCCTATGTTCCACCTCCAGTGTCCAGTCCTCCTCCATTAGACGACGTGTGTGACTTTGAGCACGGCCTGTGTGGGTGGACTCATGACCCCAACACCCCTCTCCCCTGGTCTCTGCACAGCCACGGTGAGTCTCCTCATCACTCACTTCCACATTCTACCACACTCGCTGCTTCTATCTGCTGAGCACAAACACTCAGACCCGCTGATACGGTTTCCTTTGTGTCTGAAGCATTTGATGGACACAGACCTGTACGAGTTGGATGAACGTTACCCTTTAAGGTGTCCCAGTGATTTTGCTGCTGCTCAGATGTTTGCATGTTTCTCCAGTGCAGACATTTTACTAGGGGAGCTACAACCACCACCTTTGCACCCCCCCAGGACTAAACTAAACCAACTTTTTTAGGTTCCTTAGATGACCCCAAAACACAATCAGGATTTTCCCAAAAATAAAAACTGGCTTCAAGCCAGTTATCCAAGATGGCGTCCAAGATGCCCGCCGAAATAGGGTTTTTCTCACTAAAACACCTTTAAACAACATATAAACAACTTCCTACTATGTATTTTAATAAGTGTCTATTGGTGGCCATTTTGGACACCATTTTGAATCTTAAACCTATGAATGAATTTAGTTTAGGCACAAATGAGTTTGCTGTGATCTGCAATGGTCTTCCCATTGAATCTCTGTGATATTTAAGTTGTTTATATGTTGTTTAAAGTGAAAGTGATATGTTGTTTTAGTGAAAAACCACATTTTGGTGGCCAGTTTGGACGCCATCTTGACTAACTGGCTTGAGGCCAGTTTTTATTTTGGGGGACATCCTGATTGTGTTTTGAGGTCATCTAAGGAACCTAAAAAAATTGGTTTGGTTTAGTCCTGGGGGTGAGGGGTTGCAAAGGTAGTGGTCGTAGCTCCTCTAGTATTTGTGCATGATACAGGGAGTATGAACGCACAGTGGATGCGTCTCGCAGAGCACGCAGTTATGTCGGGATTGAAGGCATAAGAAACTACATCACCGCACTCGTAGAGCGCAAACCTCCACCAACACTAGTTTCCGATTCCACAAAATTTTACCTTGTAAAACAATTTTCAGGGTCAAAGTCCTGTTAGAAGTGACTTTTCATAAGCTAAATTAGATGTGATCAAATGTCAGGAGTATGTACTTTGTTCATGCACTTGAATCAAAGGATTTTTTGTGTGGTGTTTTCGGGGGCGGGAGGGGTTCTACTTTTTCGGTTTCTGAATTCTTTTTCAGATCATTTTCACAGAACATTAGTTATCTCTGCTATGCACAATTTGTCAATTTGTCATTACTTTTTGGCACTTTGTTTCCGACTGATGACTAGAATATATATAGATGAACAGGCATAAAAAATGGAACCTCCATCCATGGTGGTGTAGGTAAATCCATAACAGAAAAATGAGAGTGATTGAGGCACTTTTGATTGAGATATAATGCAAAATGTACATCAGATGGGCTTTTCAATATTAAATTCAAATATCCACAAAGTCCACAGTCCAGATCAGATCTGGTTCAAACTTTGTCAGGCAATAGTGAGTGCCAGTCTGCACCTCACCTTCAATTATGAGAGTGACTGGGGCACGTTTGATTAAGCTATAATGTCAAATATACATTAAATGGGGTTTTCAGTGTTAAATTTAAATGGCCACAAAATCTGTAATCTGGATCAGTCTGGATCAAACTTTGTCAGTCAATAAAGGACATCATCCTACATAATGCTGTCAAATATGAAATAAATTTAATATTTTTGACAGAGTTATGAATTTTTAAAAATTTGTTCAGTGTTAAAGATAGGGATTTTCAAATTTTCCAAGATTTTTCCTGGCTGTGAGCTAAAGCACATCGTCACTTTCTCAGTACTGTTGGTTCTGGACATGCTGTAAATTTTAAAGTCACTTTTGTAGGTATAGTTTGTAAAAATAGCTAAAAAAAAAAAAAAAAAAAAAGCAAAGCCCCTGTAGTTCATAAAGGGTTAACATGAAACTGCAACCATATTGACAAATGAGTTTGTACAATTGGACATTTTAAGTTGTATTTTCTTGTTTTTTGTTTTTTTTTCTGTGGCATGGTGGCCAAGTGTGCATGCAAGTGTTCCCTTTCTGCGAGTCCTTTTTTCCAGTTTGATTAAAATAACTCCTTAAATTGAAACCGGTCTAATGTATCAATGGCGTCGTCTGCCAGACACGATGCTTTTTTCCAAATGAATCAGAACAAAAATGAAAAGAGGAAATCAAAGGGAACGTGACACCGCCGCTGTGCTGAGCCTCCCGTGTGGCCACTGTCGCCTCTGTCCATGCTCCCCTCTCTCTGTGTCAAAATGCCCGACATATCACTCGTCACACACGGGAAAGCAAGGAGTTAAGACCCGGTAGCTCCAGTTAAATTCCGAGTGGGAGAATCCAAAGAGGAGCAGCTATTCCCAGCTGTCTGTTCCCGCCTCTCCGTTACCTCAGGCCAATCCCAAATGATGCACTGCAGACTTCCATCTACTCAATCTCCTTGAAGAAATAATTATATATACGTGCGGATCAAACGTCCAGCTTTTGGCGTGTTATTAAAAGCTATAGCAGGGGTTTCCTCTTGGATTAAAGGATTATTACAGTGGTTCTGTTTGTAATTTTATTCACACTCTGGTTAAAAACATTAACCCAAACCAGTTTCTTGTGTTGTAAATAAAATGCAGTGGAATATTTCGCATTTCCTGGAGCTAATTAAACTTTTTGTCAAGTTTGGGTTGTGACTTGTACCGTGTTCAGCAGGACGACAGATTTCAAAGGTCATTTTTCCAAACTGTGACCCGTTTGATCGAAGCTTCAAAGCAGCTTCTTTCACGACAGCCGGATTCGAAAGGTTTGCTTAGATTAGTCAGGTTGTAGCTCTCACATGTGACTGTTTTGACACACAATACCTCCCTTTGATTTTCCTTGAAGTGTCAAAGGTCAAAAGTCTCAGCCAAACCGGCTTGTTATTCCACCGCTATCGGATCGCAGTTTAATCCGCGGTAGAATTCCATTCTTTCACAAGGCCCACAAACAAAAATCTCCTCATCTCTTGACCTCAGTCATGAAATAAGTTGCAGAGCTGGAGTGAAACATCACAAAACTCAGGGTTTAATTTTCCCTTACGTGCAAAAAATGTGCTAATAGGCTTCATAAATGAAATCCTTGTTTGCTTCTCACTGCATGAGGCGGCTGCAAAATAGATTAACGAAGCTTTTTGTTGTGCCATGTACGGAAAGGCAGTCTCGATTATGAGCTGTCTGATGAACAAGAGGCGCAACAACAGGGGGCTCGCCACAAGAATCCGCGTTTCAACACGAGATAGAGAGGATGAAGAGTCTTTAGTGAATACGTTCAAGTGATGTTAACACCCCTCGCATGTTCTGTTTAGGGGTGTATAGAGGAGAAAAAAAAACTGCAGCAAAGCAGAGTACGAGGCTGCGAAAGGCCAAGGGACGCACTGTCACACTTACCGTCTGGAGTGTCGCACACAGGCGAGTCTGAGCGTATGGCGGGCAGAGGGGAGCTGTCAAGTCGGAGGAAGATGCGTCCCTCCGGATGCCACTGAGTAGACTGCACACATGGAAGCAAACTCACAGCGAAAGGTTATCATGCCAACCAGTTGACTGTATCGAACAGGATCGCTCTCAAAATGTGCACGTGCGCATGTGTAACGTGACTTGGATTTAAAGTTGATGCTCCGAGTAATGAAAATAAAAACCCAGAAAAAGTTACACACAAAAATGCTTTCTGACAGATGATACCATCATTCATTGTTCAGCTCTTAAAGGTCCTATAAATGACATTTTCAACATTAACGTAGCAGCGAAAAACTATGTTCTCTGTAAAGATTTATTGGGGAGATGGCGTCCTGCGTGGAAAATGAAACTTCTCTGTGTGTTGTAATCTGGGGTTTCCTGTTCTTTGTATTGCATAGACCAGTCGCACATCCACATTTAATGTTTCATAGGCACTTTAAATCACAGCATCACCTTCTGAAAATCTGGAACCATGTTCCAATGAAAAATCTGGTTTGAAAAGACCAGCCCTCCTCTGTAGCCAAAACAAACACACACAAAAAAACTAGTTTTCTTAAAAATTTTCTTAGAAATAATCTGTTGTGTCACATACAGTGCCTTCCAAAGGTATTGGAACACTTGGTATTTCACACATTTTAATTTGTTTATGCCATTTCAAATACAAAAAATACAAAAAATATAAATTTCTAAAATTACCTTCCTCAAATTCAAACTGAAAGCAAATCTTTAGGCCTTGATATAGATTAATTAAAAATATAAAAGTCAAGATAAGTCATTGCATAAGTCATGGAACACTTTGGTATAATTTCTGTAAATAATGAGTTTAATTGCCAGTTTTCTTCAGACA
This sequence comes from Thalassophryne amazonica, assembly GCF_902500255.1. Taxonomy (NCBI): domain Eukaryota; kingdom Metazoa; phylum Chordata; class Actinopteri; order Batrachoidiformes; family Batrachoididae; genus Thalassophryne; species Thalassophryne amazonica. The sequence continues at coordinate 159,141,020 of NC_047103.1, forward strand.
AGTCAGAGGATGGATACATGCACATTTCCAAGTCACTGAATATGTCTTGGACTTTATTTACATGAGTTATGAAGAAATTCAAACAATATGGCACTCTATGGTACAAAGGTAAAAAGTAAATCGGGCTTCTCAGTATAAACATTTCTAAAGCTATCTTCCTTAAATTCAAACTCACCGCAAATCTGTACAGTTTGAGATAAATTCATTAAAAATATAAAAGTCAAGATGATGGGTTGCATAAGTAATGGGCTCCTTTGGTATAATACCTGTAAATAATCAGTTTTAGCGTCAGTTTTCTTCAGACAAGTCAGGGGATGGATACATGAACAATTCCAAGTCACTGGATATGTCTTGAACTTTATTTACATCAGTTATGGAGAAATACAAACAGTATGGCACTCTGTGGTAAATCTGTGTGGAGTAGACAGTTCTCAAAAAACTGAGTGACTGTGCAAGAAAAAGAAGAGTGAGGAAAGCCACCAAGACACCCAGACAACCCAGAAGAAGTTACAGGCTTCTGTGAGTGTGACTGGAGAAATTGTGCACAGTGCATGTTTTGCATTTTGTATCCCCAGTTATACAGCTTCATGATGACGTGGTATAAAGGAGGATTTTCTTAAAAGAAAGACCTGAATGTTCAGCTACAGTTTGCCAGAAGGAGAAGCAGAGTTGTAGTCTTACACACCTCTCTGCAGCTTCTCTCCCCCTGCCATCCCCTCATTACCCCATCCCCATAGAGACGGTGCCTGCTCCCAGACCACCAATAACCAGCAAAAATCTATTTAAGCATAAAAATTCAAAAAGAAAAAATAATATAACACCTTCAACTGCACCACAGACTAAAACAGTTAAATGTGGTCTATTAAACATTAGGTCTCTCTCTTCTAAGTCCCTGTTGGTAAATGATATAATAATTGATCAACATATTGATTTATTCTGCCTTACAGAAACCTGGTTTAAATGAGTCAACACCCCTGAGTCACACTAACTGTCAGAATGCTCGTAGCATGGGCCGGGGCGGAGGATTAGCAGCAATCTTCCATTCCAGCTTATTAATTAATCAAAAACCCAGACAGAGCTTTAATTCATTTGAAAGCTTGACTCTTAGTCTTGTCCATCCAAATTGGAAGTCCCAAAAACCAGTTTTATTTGTTATTGTCTATCGTCCACCTGGTCGTTACTGTGAGTTTCTCTGTGAATTTTCAGACCTTTTGTCTGACTTAGTGCTTAGCTCAGATAAGATAATTATAGTGGGCGATTTTAACATCCACACAGATGCTGAGAATGACAGCCTCAACACTGCATTTAATCTATTATTAGACTCTATTGGCTTTGCTCAAAAAGTAAATGAGTCCACCCACCACTTTAATCATATCTTAGATCTTGTTCTGACTTATGGTATGGAAATAGAAGACTTAACAGTATTCCCTGAAAACTCCCTTCTGTCTGATCATTTCTTAATAACATTTACATTTACTCTGATGGACTACCCAGCAGTGGGGAATAAGTTTCATTACACTAGAAGTCTTTCAGAAAGCGCTGTAACTAGGTTTAAGGATATGATTCCTTCTTTATGTTCTCTAATGCCATATACCAACACAGTGCAGAGTAGCTACCTAAACTCTGTAAGTGAGATAGAGTATCTCGTCAATAGTTTTACATCCTCATTGAAGACAACTTTGGATGCTGTAGCTCCTCTGAAAAAGAGAGCTTTAAATCAGAAGTGCCTGACTCCATGGTATAACTCACAAACTCGTAGCTTAAAGCAGATAACCCGTAAGTTGGAGAGGAAATGGCGTCTCACTAATTTAGAAGATCTTCACTTAGCCTGGAAAAAGAGTCTGTTGCTCTATAAAAAAGCCCTCCGTAAAGCTAGGACATCTTTCTACTCATCACTAATTGAAGAAAATAAGAACAACCCCAGGTTTCTTTTCAGCACTGTAGCCAGGCTGACAAAGAGTCAGAGCTCTATTGAGCTGAGTATTCCATTAACTTTAACTAGTAATGACTTCATGACTTTCTTTGCTAACAAAATTTTAACTATTAGAGAAAAAATTACTCATAACCATCCCAAAGACGTATCGTTATCTTTGCCTGCTTTCAGTGATGCCGGTATTTGGTTAGACTCTTTCTCTCCGATTGTTCTGTCTGAGTTATTTTCATTAGTTACTTCATCCAAACCATCAACATGTTTATTAGACCCCATTCCTACCAGGCTGCTCAAGGAAGCCCTACCATTATTTAATGCTTCGATCTTAAATATGATCAGTCTATCTTTGTTAGTTGGCTATGTACCACAGGCTTTTAAGGTGGCAGTAATTAAACCATTACTTAAAAAGCCATCACTTGACCCAGCTATCTTAGCTAATTATAGGCCAATCTCCAACCTTCCTTTTCTCTCAAAAATTCTTGAAAGGGTAGTTGTAAAACAGCTAACTGATCATCTGCAGAGGAATGGTCTATTTGAAGAGTTTCAGTCAGGTTTTAGAATTCATCATAGTACAGAAACAGCATTAGTGAAGGTTACAAATGATCTTCTTATGGCCTCGGACAGTGGACTCATCTCTGTGCTTGTTCTGTTAGACCTCAGTGCTGCTTTTGATACTGTTGACCATAAAATTTTATTACAGAGATTAGAGCATGCCATAGGTATTAAAGGCACTGCGCTGCGGTGGTTTGAATCATATTTGTCTAATAGATTACAATTTGTTCATGTAAATGGGGAATCTTCTTCACAGACTAAAGTTAATTATGGAGTTCCACAAGGTTCTGTGCTAGGACCAATTTTATTCACTTTATACACGCTTCCCTTAGGCAGTATTATTAGACGGTATTGCTTAAATTTTCATTGTTACGCAGATGATACCCAGCTTTATCTATCCATGAAGCCAGAGGACACACACCAATTAGCTAAACTGCAGGATTGTCTTACAGACATAAAGACATGGATGACCTCTAATTTCCTGCTTTTAAACTCAGATAAAACTGAAGTTATTGTACTTGGCCCCACAAATCTTAGTGTCTAACCAGATCCTTACTCTGGATGGCATTACCCTGACCTCTAGTAATACTGTGAGAAATCTTGGAGTCATTTTTGATCAGGATATGTCATTCAAAGCGCATATTAAACAAATATGTAGGACTGCTTTTTTGCATTTACGCAATATCTCTAAAATCAGAAAGGTCTTGTCTCAGAGTGATGCTGAAAAACTAATTCATGCATTTATTTCCTCTAGGCTGGACTATTGTAATTCATTATTATCAGGTTGTCCTAAAAGTTCCCTAAAAAGCCTTCAGTTAATTCAAAATGCTGCAGCTAGAGTACTAACGGGGTCTAGAAGGAGCGAGCATATCTCACCCATATTGGCCTCTCTTCATTGGCTTCCTGTTAATTCTAGAATAGAATTTAAAATTCTTCTTCTTACTTATAAGGTTTTGAATAATCAGGTCCCATCTTATCTTAGGGACCTCGTAGTACCATATCACCCCAATAGAGCACTTCGCTCTGACTGCAGGCTTACTTGTAGTTCCTAGGGTTTGTAAGAGTAGAATGGGAGGCAGAGCCTTCAGCTTTCAGGCTCCTCTGCTGTGGAACCAGCTCCCAATTCAGATCAGGGAGACAGACACCCTCTCTACTTTTAAGATTAGGCTTAAAACTTTCCTTTTTGCTAAAGCTTATAGTTAGGGCTGGATCAGGTGACCCTGAACCATCCCTTAGTTATGCTGCTATAGATGTAGACTGCTGGGGGGTTCCCATGATGCACTGTTTCTTTCTCTTTTTGCTCTGTATGCACCACTCTGCATTTAATCATTAGTGATCGATCTCTGCTCCCCTCCACAGCATGTCTTTTTCCTGGTTCTCTCCCTCAGCCCCAACCAGTCCCAGCAGAAGACTGCCCCTCCCTGAGCCTGGTTCTGCTGGAGGTTTCTTCCTGTTAAAAGGGAATTTTTCCTTCCCACTGTAGCCAAGTGCTTGCTCACGGGGGGTCGTTTTGACCGTTGGGGTTTTACATAATTATTGTATGGCCTTGCCTTACAATATAAAGCGCCTTGGGGCAACTGTTTGTTGTGATTTGGCGCTATATAAAAAATTGATTGATTGATTGATTGATTGAAGGTACATCTGAGATGCAAACCTAGATTTGATGTTTTGGTAAAAGAAAATGTATTTTATTTTTATTTTTTGTATTTTCTGTATTTGAAATGGCATAAACAAATTGAAATGTGTGACATACCAAGTGTTCCATTACTTTTGGAGGGCACTTGAAGTCACTGAATATTAAAGTAATACAAATCACAAAGGGAGAGCCATTTCCTGACTAAGGCCCCGCCTTGTCTTATGCATGGCACGACGCTGTAACCACACTACATCCATCATTTAGACGACTGAGGTTGAAAGGCCATGTGCGATGCTGATATCTTTGCAGGAGAATAAAGCTCTAAGTCTTTGTGGTCCTGCTGCTTCCTGTTTTACTGTACGGTTGTGAGACTTGGAAATTATGGTGGCTTAGTGGTTAGCACAGTTGCCTCACAGCACGAAGGTCGTGGGATCACTTCCTGGCCTCTCTGTGTGGAGTTTTCTTCCACAATCAAAAACATGCTTATTTAGGGTCTGCTTCTTTTTCCAACCTAGGCAGCGTCTCTACATCTGGAGTTGGTCCCCAGGCGCCGGACTGTGGCCGGCCTCGCCTCCTAGTGGTTGGATTGCGTCTAACTGTAATTAAGATGAGAGGACACATTTTGTTGTATGTATGTACAATAAAGGCCCTTCTTCTTCTTAATAGGGCTGTCACAGCTTGACGATTTAGCCAGTGTATGCTGACTTGTGAAAAATTTGGCGAATATGCTGACTAGAGTGAAAGGAATTAACTGATGCCTTTGGTACAAGGTCTCTTTGGAGGATCCTTGGGTACCACTGGAATGAATTTGTGTCAAACAAGGGGTTAATTAATGTGACTCAGATGGGAAGCATCACTTGTATGGTGACACACACCACCTACAACATTTTTGGTCATGTGGTGCAGTGCTTCAGTGTGGAGGACCCCAGCAACTGCAGAAACACTACTTGTGGGTGGTTGCATCCAGGATCCAAAGCGGTTTGTAGTGTGGTGAATGTGGCGACATGTAGTATCAGTGTATGTTCCCATATCTGACATGACCTGACACATCCAAGTACAATAGAAATTGTACCTGATCCATTTACTTCAATAAAAGCTTAAACCAAACGTTAGAACGTCAGCCAGTTGCTGTGTGGCCTGTTTGTCTCATGGTACATACTGTAGGTGTGTTTTGTTTTGTTTTTTATGATGGTGTAGGTGGTGGCTAAACGTTATTGCATTGTTTTTGTCAGAATTTGTTTAAACATCGTGATCATGAATTGGGAGTGGATTTGTAGAAAGTGCTTCAAAACTTGGCGGCAGCCCAACTGAATATAAAGAGTTTAAACATTCAGTAAACAGCCGACGTCATGTTCCACCCAGAAAGTAAATCAAAGACGGACAGTGACAGATTTGTCTCAGATTTGTCTGTAATGTAAACAGCCACACTTGTTGACGATGAAGCAGGTGATTTAATCTGTGGACTGTTTTCCCACAGGGCCCACTTAAGGAATTCTTCACCGACGCCTCACTGAGTGACTCTCTCATACATGCACTCCTCGGGCACACAGACGCTTTTTCTCCCACACATAAACTCACTGATCTGACGCTCTCACAATACAGTTCATGTTGGCATCCAGTTTGCAAACTAAACATCCTCTAATGTAAACAAACGAAGTGGCGTGCGTTTCATTGGGCCGTTCCATTGTTTCAGTCACATACCCAGAAGAGAATTAAGAGAAATCGGTCCCGAGGGTCTTGGCTGGAGTTGTGGTCGCCCTTCGTGTATGAATGACGCCCTATTTTTCTGCTACTTGTGTTTATATGTGTCATATCCGTATTGTTTGGTGTAACTATTGTGTTCCGTTCCTGTTAGTGGCCGTTGATTTGTTACTTTTTTGTTTTAAGTGTGACGCTTATATGCGTTTAACTGTGTGAAAAAACATTTTTGCATGTGAGCCTGGGATTTTGGGACACACACACACACAGTGTGTGTTTGTGTTCCACTTGTGCTACACAAACTCATTTGAGCAACAATCATTTACACTGGCTATCATCCGCCTTTCAAATTTGCTAGTTTTTATTGCCTGAAACGCTGAAATGAAAACCTATTATATCAGTTTTTCCCTCAAATTGTTTTTGTCTGTAGCACACAGGAAAATGAGACTAAAAAAAAACGGTCCTTATCATTTCTGACTCAACATCTTTCTTGAATATTGTAGCTTTTAGTTGAAACTCTGCAAGTTCAATTTTCCAAGAATTTGAAAAATAGCCAGCTTTTCAACTTGGCCTTACATGCACAGTATTCATACAAAAATAATTTAAATATAAAACAGTACTTCTCAACCTCGTCCTCAAGGACCTCCTAACCAAGTGGTTTGAGGTCTAAAAAAATGTGGTTATTACAATGATAGCTCATGTAAATTTCACATTTTTCTTAATTACTTCTACCAAAGAGGTTGGCCTTTCACACTTATTTGTTCACAGAATTGTGCAACATTATTATGAATTATTAATTACTATTATAGTATCCAAGGATTTTTTTTTTAAAGGATCAGAGTTAAGTCATCTGGATCAAAGATCAACAATCAAGATCAAAGATAAGATCGAAATGAAAGCTTCAAGATAATGATCAAAAACTCAGAAACATGATGAAAAATGATCATCAGCACCAATGTTCAGCAATCTGCTTCAAAGGCCAATAATCTGGGTCAAAGTGCAGCAGTCAGGATCAAAGGTCAGTGGAGAAGATCAAAAGTAGGATCAAAACCAAAGATCTGAGATAACAATCAAAAGTCAGAGACGTGATGAGGCACAGGTGATCAAGATCAAAGTTCTGTCATCAGGTTCAAAGGTTGGGTTAGTAATCATAAGATAGCATCAGGATCAAAGGCCAGTGGAGCGGGCTAAAGTTAAGATGAATATATATGTGTGTGTGTGTGTGTGTGTGTGTGTGTGTGTGTGTGTGTGTGTGTGTGTGTGTGTGTGTGCGTGTGCAGTAAAGTAAGTCCCTTCAGCTGCCCACATCAAATCCAAATGGATCTGCATGTTGATTTGGCACAAGTTTTACACCGGATGCCCTTCCTGATGCAATTCCACATCACATGGGTGCGGTTTGAACCGTGAACCTTCCACACTGCAGTCAAGTGCACTAACCACTTGGCCACTAGCAAAAAATGTATATATTTGCACTCAATCAAAAAGTCAGAAACATGATCAAATTTTAATAATAATTAATTTTCGTAAAGGATTTCTCTTTTGGATGTGTCTCCATCAGAACTTAACAGCTACCTGTATGTGGATGCCAGCCTGAAGACGGAGCAGCAGCGAGCCCGACTCCTGAGCCCGGTGGTGACGGCCGACACCGGCCCGCTCTGCCTCCTCTTCTCCTACCAGCTCTGGGGCGAGGCCCAAGGTCACCTGAGGGTCCTGCTCCGGGACGACCAACACGAGGAAACCCTCCTGTGGACACTGAAAAATGACCAAGGCCCCATCTGGAAGGACGGACGCACCATCCTGCCTCGCTCCCCTAAAGACTTCCAGGTAGTAAAGTTTAATAGTACGCTGCGTGATGACTGCGTTGCTAAGGTCAGCTGTCTCCCCAGAAAGAGGAAGGTGTCTTAATCACGGCACATTCATCAAAACACGGAGAAGACGTCAGCTTTAACCTCCCCTTCACCTTAATCCAGATTTGACTTCAGAACAAGCTCTCTTCGCCTCACAAGCAATTTGTGCACTCATAAAAACGTACCTTAAATAAGCTTGTGAGGAAGCAGAAGATAATTGCAATGCTTGAGAGCAACTTTGAAACCACAGACTCTGGATTAAGTTTCATCCTGTTTCTCCGCCTCTTCCTCCTGCTCGTCCCCGTTTTTGACATTTTCTTCCTCTTCCTTGTTCGGCCTGTAGGTCGTGATAGAAGCTTTCTTTGAACACGGCAACAGAGGACACATCTGGATAGACAACGTCCACATGAGCTCCAGCACCCCTCTGGAGGAGTGCACACGTAAGTTACATAAACATGGCCACGATTCGCACCATCGCACTGACTTCCATGAATTGCCCAAACGTTGTCGTAACCCTTAAAGTTTGCACCACACACAAATCAAGCTTCATCTTACTGATGTGGTGTATTCCACACAGACGTGTCATTTCTTAAGCTCCCCTCACACAGAAGGTGTGTGCGTGTGTGGCATTTAGAGTAGCTCTTGCCACTATCCACCACAAACATGTCACACAACGCCATACGATTCACATCAGGGTGTGTGAACCACGCATGTCTGTGTTTCAGGCTGGAAAGCACCAAGTTGTTTGGAAACTCCAAAATCTGTGATAAAATTCAAGAAAACAAAGTTGATGAAGCACTGGTCAGGAAGCAGCTGGTGAGGCGCCACGTTAAAAGAGGATTTTTGCTGACAGATGAAATGAGGGCATTAAGTGAGAGCAGACTAAATACACTGCTCTTTACTGATTATTCCTTGGCACGTGCCCTGTAAATGTCGTCTCTGCACTGTAGAGCAGGTAGCACACTGGATAAGGAGCTGGCCTGCCAGTGTGTAGAATGGAGACACTTAACCTGCGTTGTGTCAGTGCATCCAGCTATAATGCAAACCAGCCTTGACTGGGGAAGTAACCGACGTCAGACTGACGTCCCATCCAGGGCGAGTCATAATAATAATAGAGATAATCTAGAGATAAGCAGCGGTGTCACAGATCGAACGGTCCCCCCCTAAAAATTGGTCTGCCTTGCTTCACTTCGCATGCATCTTTTCGGGCCACAGCAGCACGTCTGAGGCGGAGTCTCTTCACCCGAAGCGATCAAATGGATTAATGGGATTATTAACACTTAAATCATTCTAAAGTTGGTTTTAAGCAGAAACTCAGTGAAATTCCGTGAAATGACCGACGCGCAGTGAAAGCATCAGCTAGCAGCTTGTTTAGCCGCGGCGCTCTGATCGCTTCCTCCATCTTTTATGATGAAATAATTATGAATATATGTGGAAATGATTGTTGTACAAAAGCTTCAGATATCTGTCGCTGAGATAGATGATGACAGGAGTGGAGTTTGAAGCAGAAACGAAATGATCATCCGTGAGCCAAGGCTAATGATGCATGCGCAGTGAAGACAGGGTGGACTGAGTTTAGGGGCAGACCGTTCAGTAGGCGACACCGACACCAAAGGGCCTCAGGGCCTATATGTTGTCTTTTCAGCTGCTCCTGTTTTGTTTGGGGACGCCACAGCGCATACAGCACAGATCTGCATTGGTATTTGGCGACACGTTTTACGCAGGATGCTCTTCCTGATACAGCTCCAGTTTTACCTGAAGAAACACACACAGGCCCTGGTGTTCCGCAGACGTCGCCCGTCCAAATACTAACCAGGCTTAGCTTCTGAGAGCTGATGGGATCAGGCTGAGACAGAGCTGACTAGCTGCTGCCTCTGGACCTCTATAGGACAGTAAAAATCATATCATGTCTGCCACCTACTGGACATGTCTGGACTGGTTGCAGGGAATAATATTAGGGCGTGACTGTAGGTACAAGACATTTTTGTGCGTGCCTGGGGGTAGTACTGAGTGTGTGGCACGCCGACACAGAGCAGCTATGGCAAAACCCAGCAGTTTTAAGAATATTTGCAGTACTTAATTAATTAGAGAGTGACAATGAAGTAATGAAAGGCTCAAAAAAAATGGGTATGGGCACATTTGGATTACCCATACATATACTCTGCACATTTCATCTCACCTCCTTGGGCACAGACAGGGAATTAAACCCAGGTTTTTATATATATATATATATATATATTGGTAACCCAACTCCTTATCCCGCTGAGCTACCTGCTCCTCGAAGAATTCAGTCCTCTATAGTCCCTGAGGCCTGTTGGTGTTGGTGTTTATCCAAAGATTCTGCAATGTGAAGCTGATGTGAGTCTTGTTAAACACTGGCACCTGTTCCACCCATGTGTTTGGTTTGTTTGTTCTTTTATTGAGATGCATGTTTTATTTCACAATAAACTGTCAAAAATGCTGAAAAAAAAATGAAAAACTTTATCTATCAAAGCTGAACAAGGACAGAAAACCTTTGCTGGATACAGAAAAAAAATTTAACGAGTTCTTTGTTGGCCTGTGCCCCACCCCTCCACCAGGCCTCATGAAAAACTGTCCATAAAGTTTTGAGTAATCCTAGTAACAGACAAACAAACAACGCAACAAACAGGCAGCCGTGCAAACCTCCTGGGAAGACGCTTTCATACTGTCGAGGTCTTTGCAAGTCCAAGCGTTTGACACACAGAAGAAGACAGCTTACCCAAAACTTTGACATGAATGAGGGTATCTTAAAAAAAATGCACATTTATTCCACCAACACCCAGCTTCTATCAACGCCACCATCAACATCATCGTCTCGCTCCTCATCAGTCTGGGTTCCCGCTTTCAGCCTGAACATCCTTCTCCTGCTCCTCCTTTCTCTCCTTCACCCTCCCAGTCCAACTTCTTTCTTCCGACACACCCACCAAATTCAGAGATGAAAGCGGGATGGAGAGGGAGGAGTGGTGTCTACTCCGACGCCAGAAGAAAAGAAAAGAATAGGAAAACTAGGCCATAAACGCCCTGTGGGCCCCAGCGATGCTAATCTATGTTTCATTAGATTTCTCTTCTTCTCTTTTCTCTCTCCATCTCCATCTCTCTCTGGCCCTCGCTTCGGTGTCGTATTTGTAAACAGATCATTTCCCAAAGCGTCAAAGGGAATTAGGAGACAGGCTGCTTCCCAAGCAAGTTTGTGGGTGCCCCGTGTGACCCCACTGTAGCCTCCTTAATCTCACCCAGGCAGGAGCTTTGGAGCGGGTCTTAACCAGATCAGAGCCCGAGCCGAGGGTTCAGAGCCTCAAACTCCAGTGTCATCATCTCCAACTTGTGTTCTGTAAGGAGCAGCCAGTGTGTGTGTGTTATACCAGCAGCTTGAGGTAAAGACTTTTGTTGTTGCATTTTTTAGCCTGTTTAAGATAAGATAAGAAAAGCCTTTATTCATCCCTCAATAGGGAAATTTTAGTGTCACATCGCTGCATAGAACAGTAGGAATAGACAGAAGGGCATGCAATAAAACAAACAAGTATTGCGTTCGTCATTGTGAGTCTTGAGAGAATCTACATCCGGACATGTCCTGCTGCCCAACTTTAGGAGGAACAGGTTACATGTAGAGGTGTTACACAATCAGAAATCAAATGTAGATGGAGTTCATTAAGGTGGTAGCATACTTTACCCGACCCAGTTTGTATGAGCTGGAGCAAACACAGTTACACAGTCACACCACATGTTGATGATAAAATTTGTTGATAGTGATAAAAATTTCAACTTAGTTGTGAGTGCGTACATCAGGGTTGGGGAACTTGTTCCAGAAAGGTCCAAGTGGGTGCAGGTTTTCTTTGCAGTCACTGACTCCATCAGGTGATTTCACTGATTAACTGATTCCATCAGCTCAAAGTGATATTAATCAGTGAAATCACCTACTGGAGTCAGTGGCTGCAAAGAAAACCTGCACCCACTTGGCCCTTTCTGGAACAAGTTGCCCACCCCTGGCATACAGACTTCACACTGTTCTCAAAACTTCCCACGCCTGGTTTATGCCAGTTTTTACATCATAATTACGCTACACCTGAGACCACTTCAGTCAGTTCAGTTCAATTCAATTTAATCAGCTTATAATGCACCAAATCACAACAAAAGCCGTCTCAAGGCACCTCACACAGAACAGTTCAACATACAAAAAATTACAATAAAGAAATAAAAATTACAAAAATTCAAATACATAATTAAAAACACAAGTAAAAGAAAAAAACAGATAAAAAAAATAAAAACTATTCATAAGAAAGACAATAAAATAGGTTTTAAGTCATGACTTAAAAATGTCCATGGTCCAGAGCTGTATTACTTGTACAGTGCCCTCGAAAAGTATTGGAACACTTGGTATTTCACACATTTTAGTTTGTTTGTGCCACTTCAAATACAAAAAATAAAAATTTATAAAATTATCTTCCTTATACCCCCATCACACATAGCCGGAATCATGCATAAACAGTCTGACAGCCATCTGCGGAAGTCGAAACACTTGGTCAAAATCTGCCGGCAGCCCCGAGTGTGAAGCACATGTTCATAATTCTCCGAGTGCGGTCAAGATTGGACACCTATCCCATGTCAGTCCATGTGTTATCTGAGGACCATCTAACCGCAATTCACATACTCTGATGGCAGCAAAACACGATCCGAAATGATTTAAGCGCATATGAGGGAACCTCGAGACAAATCTGGCATGGTATACCTGCCGGTATGTCCTGCACGTGCCAGTATAATTTTGTCTTCATGATAGTGCAGCAGATACCAGAATATTTACAGAGGAATCCTTCAAATGGTGATACAAGCCCCAAATTTGGCAGAAGTACACCTTAGATATTACTCTTTTGAAACAACTGACAGGCCACTTGAATTTTCAATAGGCTGCCACGTAGAGGTCAACTGAAGTATTACATAGGGGTCAAAATATAAAAATGCTCCAGTCATTTTGAAAATTATACCACATTATTTGTCTGATTGTAAAGATTCCAAAAAGGTATAGTTTGGACTAGTTATGACTGATTTTATAGAGTTATGCGGTAAAAACAACAAGAATGGTGACAAAGTTCAGTTTCAGTTTGTACAGGGGTCAAAAGTTAGAGTTGCTCCAATTTTGTTCAACAGTGATGCAAATTATTGGTTGAGTTAATAGGGTTTCAAAAAGGAATAGTTTGCACCATGTATCATGCTTAGTTATCATGTTACAGGGTATCATATGTCACATGTCATAGAATTCAATGGACGTCAACACATTCTTAAGGTTTTTCCCCCATAACTCTATAACAATCAGTCATAGATAGTCCAAACTATACCTTTTTGGAATCTTTGTGATCCGACAAATAATGTGATATAGCTTTCAATGTGATTGGAGCATTTTTAAATTTTAACCCCTGTGTAATTCTTCAATTGACCCCTACGTGGTCGCCTATTGAAAATTCAAGTGGCCCGTCGGTGTTTTCAAAAGAGCAATGTCTAAAGAGAATTTGTGCTGGATTTGGTGTTTGTAACCATGTGAAGTATTGTTTCAGTTATTTGCTGCACTATGATGAAGTCTCTTATGTCACTCATTTGCAGATATTTGACACAAAAAGATGTTTCTGCCTGGAGAACATCTACTGTAAAAGTCCTCCAGGCAGTTTTGTGTGGTTAGTACCTCCATTGTGTTGTGGCTATTTGCAGTACAACTGTGACTTTGTGTGCGTTGTGTAAATTTGCAGCAGACATGTTATCAGATTAACATGATACATGTGCTGTAGGTTATATTTATTTCTGTTCTCTGCGTTTGCAAGCGTTTTCTCATGTTGCAAGAGTTTTTTTCTGCAACTCCCTGAACTGATGCACACGTTTTGTTTTTGCATCTTCTGCATTCAGTAGTATCGTCTTAATTTGGAAGTGTTGTGAAGTGTTGTGGCCTCTCACGGCCTCCGTATGTTTCCGATGGCGTAGTTTTCTGGTGAGGAGTAAATAAGCTGTAGTACTTTTATAAACTCGCTCTGCCAAGTCTTCCCGCCTCACGCCGCTCCTTCTCCCCTCTCCTCCGTCTCCACTCCCAGAACACGCTGGGATGTTGCTTATCAGTCCGCGCAGTTGAGTTTGCTGCCGTCAAAAGGCACCAGTTCCCGATATGTTTTTCCTCAGAGACACGCACACATACACACACAAAGTGGTTCTTTCTGTTTGCATTCCAGCTGGTCAAAGTGAAGGTTCTGCTGTGTGCATTTGGAGCGAACCAAAAACCCCAGCGGCCCTCTCTAGTTTAACTGGACCCTGCAGATAAACAACTCAAAACGTGCGACCCAGCGTGCACGCACAGCCTGTAGCCTCTCAGCACATCCCACCACAAATTCCCGACTCGCTCAGTTTGAACAGTTTGAAATTGCATTCTTTCAAAGTAAATGCCATAAATCATATGAGTTATCTATGGAATTAACTCACATTTCCTCAGGAGGGGTTTGACAGTCTTGTGACATTTATGTGACATTTGGCTGACTTTTCCCTTGTATTTAAAGTTATCTAACAGCTCTCTCTCTCTCTCTCTCTCTCTCTCTCTCTCTCTCTCTTTTTTCCCATATCTGCACGGCTTTCTCTGTCCTCCCAGAACCCTTTGCAGCGTTCCCTCCTGATATGACAGGTGAGTGTGATTTTTGCTATGATATCACTCCTTCCGTCTTGCTCCCTGCTCGTTTGGTCTGCACTAACCTGGGGTTTTTGCTTGGTGGCACTAAAATGTCTGTCATTATTTAAATAAGAAAATAAACAACAACAAATAAACAAATCAGCCCAAACCAGTCATTTGCTGACAATATGTCGAGGTTCAGTCTCTTACAGCTGCTGATTTTCAGATTACTGTATTTTCCTGTCGAGTTTTTTTTTTTGTTTGTTTTTGTTTTTTACTCGTTTGGGAGCTCCAGTGTGGCTTATATACAAAAAAATACAAAAAAAAAATCATGTGTTTGTTTTTAATAACAGAGTATAAATCAAAAAATGTCTCTTGAAGAGGAAAAACTGTGTATAAGTCGCACCTTTTTTCTATATTATCAGTTTATCAGACTTTTGTGCATTGTTGAAGTGTACTTTTTATGATTGCCATTTAGTTTTTTTATTACTTGACTTTTATTTCATTTAATGCTTTCATTCCTTGGAAAGGCTGATATAAGTTGTTATTATAATTATTATTAATAATGAATGCATGACTTTTTGGAATATAAGTCACACCGGAGTATTTATATCAGACTTTCCTAGCAATCAAGGGACTAAACAAAATAAATTCCAATAACAACAACAAAAAAAAGAATAAACACCATTCATAAAAGTACAAGAATGCACAAAAATTCCAAATTAAATGACTTTCAAAAAATAAAATGTACTCCCATTTTTATTGTAGTGTCTCCAACACCATGGGACTGCAATCCATGTTCATCTGCTTCAAATAACAGCCACTATGTTGTCCACTGCATACTTATTTCTCCATCTTGTTTATTTTTGGAATTAATCTGCATAAATCCACTGTTCACCTCTCCATCCATGCCTATATGACAATGACGTTTGTAAAAATAATAATTTTTTTAAAGGGTATCAAATAACATCCAATGCGTTTGTCAATCTTACTTATTTTCTATTTTAAAAGTCCCTGTGTTAAGAAGCAACACACGCTGTGGTGTGCACATGTGCTACTGAGCTGCTGTTCTTTGATAAACTCACCCCCCAGGGCAATGCTGTGTTTAAAAGAGTGCCACATACAGAAATAAGGTGCGATTTATACTCCACTGCAATTTATACTCCAGAAAATATAGTAAATTAATTCATTTTTAAACCACTTTTTCATAGCAGCAGCAGCAGCACACCAACATCTTTGCCAGAGACTAATCTAAATTATCGCACAAATATTGAATGCAATTTCTGTTTGGTAAATAGATTATTTGTGTAATCTGTTGTTGTGCATTAGTTGGACTTTGCCCGTCCCAGTGGAAACACAAGGATTATTCTCAAAAAAGCTAATTCTGCCTGCAATGTGAGCCAAGTCAAACACACCTCACAGAGTCAGATATTTGAAAAGAGCATATAGTCACTGTTCCGGTCTGCCTGACGCAGCCCGGAGGGTTTTAAATAACTGTCTGCCTCATGAAAAATATTTAGAGCATCCTGGGGGGACTTTGAGATTGAAGCTCGTGTTTTGGCATCTCATAATGTCTTCCAATAAGATGAGAGCTTGCGTGAATATGATGTGTGTGCATTTCTTCAGCCTTTCCACTCCTCCACCTCCTCGCGCACACACGTGCGGAGGTTCTAACCCCTGATGAGCTTCCAATATCGGCACAGCCACGCCAATATCCCCCCGTGAAAAGCAATCAGATGGAGTGACTGAGCAGCAGCACACCCGGGTGTCTCACTCGCTCCTCTTCCCAGCCTGGCTCTGTCTAATGACTGTGTTCAGTTTAAAGTAGCAACACCACGCACCATTTCCCACTGTAATTATGTGACACGGTCCAAAAAACCAGGGCATAGTCACCTCCGCATCACAAAGTGGCTCCTCGCATCACGTTTGGACACCACTTGCATGCGCTGTTCTTTGAGTGACCTCGGGAGCTGGTATTTGCATTTCAGACTTGGATAAGGAGAGGCTTCTTGGAAGGTAGTTAGTTGGTTCTTACCAAGAATTTGTTGAGTGGGAGTGGGTGGTGGGGAGGTTTAGTTGAGCGTGGCGTGGCAGCTTAGAGGATCTACGAAGATAGTCTCCAAGGAGACAGCACTTGGCTGGAGGAGGAGAGAACTGGCCGGGAGGCTGGTGCATGAGAGAAAGAAAAATGAAAAACCAAGAACAGAGAACAGGATAAATTATGCACTCTAAACAAATCTGCCAACTCACGTAAGCTAAATAACAAATCCCAATTCAATTCCAGCTCGGAGAGCTCTGGGTTCCCATGTGGTGTTCCACTGATTCTTGCATGGTGACGTTGTTAAGGGGCTGTTTGTGAGTTCCTGTGCCAGTGCGAATTGGGAAGAGGAAAGTTCTTATTTCGACGTGTGCGGGTGCTTTTGTTACTAATTATTTTGGCCGCCCTTTCACACCAAGTCATTACATTTGAGCTTTGAACATTCTTAGCTGCAGTGCATTTGATTGGATCAAACACTGGATTGGTTTCAAACCAAATCCCTCGATGATCTTGGTGTGAAAACTTGTCTTTCAACTGCAACCTACACAAGACACATGGATGCATTTTTTTTTTTTTCTGGCCTTGAAGATTTATTTTATTTTTTTGCAACCAGCATGCATGTGCATGCTCACGTGAGGTGCACGCCTGCTGTTTATATGATGACCACTAGACACTGACAGTAGCGAGAATGGAGAATTAAATGTAGAAAATAAACAAGTGCCTATCCTCTCTTTTTCCCGCTGGCCAACTATTCTGTATTTCTCCACCAGGGGGAGGCGTTCCTGTGCCTCCCTTGCACATCCACTGGTATTACATTATGGCTGCCGGAGGCGCCCTCCTTCTGCTGGCAGTGGCCATCTTGGTCAGAGCCCTTTGTTGCTGCCGACAACACCTGGCCACCAAGAAGAGCCAGCTGTCAGTGGCCTATCACAGCTCCTCGCAGTGCTTCCAGTATTCTAATTGGTCGTCCAGTATGGCCACCCCAGGGGTGGAGCCCGTGCTAACAGTGAGGCTGGACAGCCGGGACCGACACCGTACCCTCTGCTGAAGACAATCAAGCAGGCTAAATTTGACCAAGCAGGAAACCTACCACTTGTGATGTCAGTGGCAGGAAGTGTGCCGTGATACGGCGAGACTGATGGAACAACCACTCGACAAAACCCCTGCCTTATTTAGTCGCAAGGGTGGTGACGACACAGACAATGGCCCGAATAAGGCGAAATCTGCAAAGGAACACTGTGCTCTCTTTCTCACACTCTGTTTCAGTTGTTGTTTTCTATGTTTCATTAAGGACTTTGCTGTTGGCATTTCATACAGTGCTGCTCCCAAGGAGAGGACTGAAGTCTGACTAACTTATTTATCGGAACAGCTTGCTTTGGATGATCGAGCGCCAGCTGGCTCCTCGTAACCACGTGGAATGACCCGAGTGTGGACGTACACACAGACATGTGTGGGCTGGATGAACGAGAATGGGAAATTGGAGTGGGTGGGTTGGGTGGATGGGTGTGTGTGTGGGGGGGGGGGGGGGGGGGTGTTGAGTTGGTCCAGCAATGAGCCAGAGCTGCCAAACCACAGACTAAAAGGAGACCCTGGAGATCCGCAGTGCTCTGCAGTGCTTAGAGGGAGAGGAAAACTGTTAGGCTGAGAGGAATTCGCGGTGCTAGCTGTGTAAGTCATCTGGCAAACCCCAGAACGTAAAGCTGTGTAGCTCACACGGGTATCGTCACAGAGCAGCAAAAATGCTTCCAATTGTCCTATTCAAGAGCGCATGTGCACACTGAAAAACAAAGGAATGTAAATCCGTCATATTTCAAGTCCTGCACAACAAATTCCAATAACCGGCTTGATTCATTGCGCGTCACGTCTCCTCCTGATAAAGACATCAGTCAGTGATGGATGCAGCTGTCTTCAGTGTTTGCTGGCTCATTCTCTTTTATAATAATGTCACAAGTTGGTCAACTCCCACTTTTGCTTGTTCCCCCCCCTGTCATTCCCAAATGTTTTTGAGCTGCTCAGATGAAAGCTGAGCTGAGCCTTGTTGTGTTGTGAATGTGCGCTTGTTGTTTTTAGGGTTGTAAATAGACACAGCTGCCCTCCATCATCACCTCGTCCTTGATTTATTGCATATTCCTACAAATCCCACAATGCCGCTGAACCAGCTGGAAACCATAAGTATTGTGTTTTGGTGTATATGTGCACCCTTGAGAGTGTTCCAAGACATGATGGAAGCCAGAGCGTGATGCTTTCTTTAGTCCCATCAGAAGCATAATGTTGATTGGATCATCTTGACCAGGGGTTCCCAATCCCAGTCCTCAGGGACCCCTAACCTGTACATTTTTCATCTTTCCTTGTATTGCCAAAAGCTGAGTAGCACTTTAAGTTGTGTTCAACCAATCAAGAGCTATGTGACTGAGCCAATCAGCTGTGATTAGAGCAGGTAGGGATTAAAAAATGTGTACATTAGGGATCCATGAAGGCCGGGACTGGGAAACACTGATCCAGTCAGCTAGTACACTTTAAAACACTTTACAACAAGGATATATTAATTGGCATTGGGTAATGCATTAACAAGCATTAACTAACAATTAAGAGTTAAATAGTTAATTATTAATTAAGAGTTATCTGTTGTGTAGTGCTACCACTCTCAGTAATAAATGAAGACATCATTAATTAAAGATGACTAAATAAACACTTAACTCTTTATTAATTGTTAGTTATCGCATGTTACTGAATTAGTTAACATGAACACCTTTAATAAATTATTACTAAACACTTTAACTCTTCATTCTCTGTTTGGTAATGGATGTTCCTGCCTTAATGAACATGAACACCATTAATAAATGATTACTAAACAGGTTAACTCTTAATTCACGGTTAGTTAATGCTTATTACTGCAGTAACTTACATGAACACTAATAAATTGTTACTAAACACTTGAACTCGTAATACTTCACTGTTAGTTAATGGATGTAATTGAATTAACTAACATGCAGACATTAATAAATTATTACTAAGCACGTTAAAGCTTAATTAACTGCTAGTTAATGCTTATTACTGCCTTAACTAAAATGAACACTAATAAATGATTACTAAACATGTTAACTCTTAATTCCCAGTTAGTTAATGATTATTACTGCATTAACTAACATGCACGTTAATAAATTATTACCAAACACTTTAATTCTTAATTCACTGTTAGTTAATGGATGTTATTGTATTAACTATCATAAACACATTAATAAATTATTACTAAGCACATTAGCCCTTAGGTAACTGTTAGTTTATGCTTATTGCTGCATTAACTAATATGAACACCATTAATAAATGATTAAGAAACATCCTTAATGCATACTTCACTGTTAGTTAATGCATAAACACCATTAGTTAATGATTAATAAACTCTGTTAATACTCATTTCACCATTATTTAATATTATTCCTGCATGAACAAATGCTTATTAATATAACCTTATTGTAAAGTGTTACTGACAATTCTTTCTTACTTATACTTGACATCGCTGAGGTGTAAAAGCCTTTTTTTTTTTTCTTTTTTGGTGACATATCCCAAATCCTGAAGCTATGACGGTCCAATTATCACGTTTGTTTAGAGTGGGTGTGGGATCTCGGTTTAACACCCCGGGTTGAATGAGGCTGAGGGCTTCACTCAGTGGCTTAACAGGCTGTGCTTTCATGATCTGTCACACCAGCAAAAATCCATCACCTACTCTCCCACAGCTCAGCAGAATGTGCCTCGATTTGTTGCCACAATTTAAGAGCTGCTTTTTTTCTCCCCAGGTTGTGAGGAGAATGTGTTATTTGGCACGCTTTTACTTTGTGCTTTTAAATCTACTTGAGGAGGGGTTATTGGACACCCTACGCCGTCCATCTTGACACCGTTACGCTCCAAGCCTCTAATAGTTGTAATTAGTTAATGGACAGATAACATTTATTAAGGCTGCGGTAAGCACTTTTCCCTCCCATCTACCGCACCTCTGTTGCCCAATCCGCTGCCAATTTCAGTCGCCTTGGAAACGGTATTAATTACGCCATCGGCCGTCAAAGCCCTCTTGATCTACTGTCGATGTGTGACTTGCCAAGCGATTACTCCCACTCCTGAATGCTTGCCAACAGCTGCGAGCACAAACACACTCAAACACACGGCGGTAGAAACACACGCACATGCACAAAAAGTGAAAACTCATCTAAAGTGCAAGAACAGTTGAGCTGTCAGGCTCAGCTAAAGTGCTGCAGGCACTGCTAGTTTTATGTATGGAATTTCAGTTCACAGTGGACAGCAAGACTGTCTCGAGCACGACTTAAACGTTGCCTTTTGCTGCATTTTTCTTACTTTTGATCATCTTACACGCCACTCTTAAACTTGACAGTGATGTTGATTGCCATGTTGATAACGATGAGTACCGTATTTCCTTGATTTAAAGCCTGGCATTTATTTTTTTCAAACCGCACTCAGATCCGGCGCCTAAACGAGGCAGGTCGTTATTCAAGGCTGACGATTACTAACAAAATGCTGCCTGCTGCCTGCACTGTAATATGGTGTTATATTTCACACGCAGTGGTGGGCACACTTCCGATAATCCGATAACAGATAATGTTTTCATTATCGGATTATCTTTTTAGATAAATTTAAAAACCATCATCGGACAAATTATCTTCCGATGAATTACCGTCCGATAACGTACTAAACTAAGCTGAACAGTGAAAAACATTTTTAAAACTGTTAAAGCTGTTGAGACCTACCTGTTAAAAGTTTCCAGTCATTTCCTTTAACACCATACTAATATAATTGCAATGTCACCAAGTCATCCAGAGGCATACATGTTTAACTTATGGTTCAAATTTTAACCACTCATTTTAGACAAGTTATTTAAAATTATTGTCATGTCTGAAGTTTATAAAGTGAAAATATCAGATATATGTTTTCGTTTTAAAGTAATGTGCTAATTTTTAAGGTTTTGTGAGCACATGCTGTGCCAGGCAGCAATGCATTATGGGTAGCATAAGGTAAACTCAGACGTTCACGACAGGACAAATGCATTTCAGACACTCTGTTCAGGGTCCACAGATAACAGCATTAACCTCTAGTGCCTAAAACTCTCGTGAATATATTCTCTGGGTTTTCAGACGTTAGTGTATTTGCATTTGTTAAATTCCACACATCTTAAATGTAGCAGACACGGATTATCTGGAATTTTGTTTGACATTTTTTCAAGGCCGCTACTGCCATCTACTGGCCAGGAGTCTTCATGGCAGTATTAAACGTCTGAGTACATGGCTGCTCTCAGAGTGTTGGTATTGTCCATTGTCCAGGCGCTTTTTGTGTGCATATATGTTAACTTTGTATTCTAAAACTACGGTTAAAAGTAATTCCGACTCCTTATCGGTCCACACGAACGAGATTGGCGCCATGTTTTTAGTTTTTGTGGAAGTGACGACAAGAGAATAAGGCTCCTGATTGGATAGAATTTTAATCAGTACCGCCACCCAAAGGTTTGGCAGACTAATTACAACACATTTATACGGTTCGATGTGGATGGATTTTTTTTTAACAACATAGTGTGGATGAAGTTTTTTCCCCAAACTGAAAGGGTAAGATATTCGGTTTTACAAATACCCAACAACGTGTGTACATGGCCTTATGTCTGTGAAAGGCACTATATAAATAAATTTACTTACTTACTTACTAATATTGAGTGCACGTTTTACAACATCATAAAAGTTTTAAAACATGCAATTGCGATGACACTTCCAGGGCTCCGTAAAAATGCTTGTTTTTACAAATAAAAATGGAATATTTTACAAAAGCACATTTATCTTTAAACCAACACACGTCACATTAACGTGTTGGTTTACATAATGGATTACTGAACCAATCACTGTTTAGCACTTTTACTCAGAATGCTTTGTGGTCTGTGTTTGTTACAAAACCTCAGAATTAGTGCCTTATTCAACATTAAAAGATATATGTTATATTTTAACTTTGTACAAATGACAGAATTGACATTAATGGAGTTATTCTATCAGTATTTTCAAAAAACCATAAGTTAGTATGACTTTATTTTTCAAGACCTCCACCTGACCGGAGTGTTGAAATTGATAGGAAGCTGGCCTTATGGCTGTTCTTGGTGTGCCTCTGTTGTGGGAGTGCTGTTGTAAACAAGAGCTTCCAGCAGGGGCAAAATGTTGAAAGAAAAATTATTATGATTAGTAAAGAGTTGATTTCGTGGGTGCTCTCAGGATTTGTCTGCTTCCTGCAGGGGGCAGCATGGTCAAACATTCTTGCTTATTCTTTAGGTCTTTTACCGCTTTTGATGCTTTCAAAAGCGATCGTGTTAAAAATCGATTTCAGTTCTTTAGTAACTGCAAATGTGCCATAGACAACACCGGAATTTATCGATTATCTGTAACTTCCGATACATTTTTGGGTGGTTTATCGGTTTATCTTTCTTATTATCTGCTATCGAAGTTAATTTTTTGGTTATCTGTGCCCACCACTGTTCACACGTATCCCTGGGTGTGGTGAACCAAAGACAGCCACTTTCGATAAGAGCACTCTGTGTCGCTGCATACCCTCTCCTTAGAATGACCCAAACCTCCCAAACCACGGAGACTGCAAGAGCTGTAATTGGTCACTTTTCCAGTTTCACTCCTTCCTCTGCTGTCATATTTTGAGACCTTTTTGCAGTGCGCACGCCGAGTACGTTTCGATCATGGATCAGATACGTTTGGCAGAAAAGTCCGCAAATATGACCAACTTTACAACACGGCATGTGGAGTGGAGCTAATTGAGGGACAAACTGGTCAAGAAAAAGCCACTGCTCCTGCGGTAAATTGCATTAAGACACCCATTAAACGCGACTGTAAACCTCGAAAGGCCCACGCCCACATCACCGTCATTGCGTGGCCACAGAATTTTATGGAGTTGTAGAAGAACAAGCAGTGGACTTTGAAAAATGAGTGACTCAACCAAATGTAATCCCTTTTAATGCGCATAATGCCCAGCGCTTATTTAAGGGAGGCGTTTATTTTTTTCAGAGGACGTTTTGACCTGGCCATTATATGAGGCAGGTCCCAATTCAAGGCCAGGCATTTAATCGAGGAAATACGGTAATGTAATTATTCGTTGATGACATATTTGCATCTATATTCACACAGAATGAACAGTCTTATACCATCTGTATGCTTTGTGATGACTGTGTTTGAAACAGATGTATCATAATGATATTTCTCAAATGAATAAAGTCATATTTTTCTATTATTCCCAAGACTTTTGTGGAAAAGCTACAGATGAGGAGTAGCAGCAGAAAATATGAATGAATTTACTTTATCCTGATGAGTTACATTAATCAGACATTGTTAAAGTATTTGCATGGTTCATAACTAGTGCCACAGTGTCCCAGTGGTTACTGTGTTTTTCAGAGTATAAGTCACTTTTCTTTTCTTTTCTTTTTAACTAGTTTGAGAGGTCCTGCAACTTGTACTCCAGTGCAATTTATATACCAAAAAAAAACAAAAAACACATTTTTGTTTTTAATAATATTAGCTACAATGAATATTTATATAGAGAATCAAAGCACTGAACAAAATGAACTCTAATAATAAAAGGATAAATGGCAGCGATAAAAGGTACACTACAACAATGTACAAAAATCCTAAATCAAAGTGCTGATAAAAAGAGGACAACTTTGGTGCCACTTGTATACTGGTTTTCAGCCCAATCTCATGCTTTTGTGTTTTATTTGTTTGTTTTGTTTTTTGTGCTCCCGTCACGAAAATGTGGAGCATTTTGTGACATGAGCACAAAAAAACAAACCCAATTCTTCTTTGTCAAGAAGAATTTTTGAACATGTGGGATTTATACTTTGGTGCAACTCCGGAAAATCTGATATTTCTAATTTTTAGCATCATATGGGAGATTAAAGGTGTAGTTCCCCCCTTCTACATTCCATAAAATTTAAATTCTAATTGTTATAAAAATATCTTTATTTCTGTAGCACATCACAAAATTATATTCAGTTTTATTGCTGGTCAAGTATTTTGTGGGGATTCCATTACAAATATCGTGACTGTACTCCATGAGGTCTCATGAAGGAGGAAGAACATGGGTTTAAAGTTGATGCTGCATTTGATGAAAATCAAGAATTTTGTGACTTCCAATTAGGAATTAAATTAGGACCAACCATGTAAAAATGCTGTAACTGTAACAAACAGTCTTCGCAACTGAAAGAGATCTGGGTGAGTGTGGTCTTACTTGTCCAGCAGATATCCAGCAAAATTTTAGTATGAAACGTGTACAGATTTTATCCACAGTTCGTCAGTGTTTACGAGCTGTGTCTGTTTTTTTTCTTTCTTTCTTTTTGCCACTTTCATTCACAATTGAAGGTCTACTGTGTTTCCATGATGGTGACCATGAACCATTTTGTCAGGTCTTGCAAAACAAATAAGCAGCTTCAGGAATATTCCCAGTATTATTATAACCTGTTACGGCCTCAATGTTAACATGTTTATCACATATTAGAAACTGAAATCTCATGGAGTTTATGGAAGTGGGGGTTTGTTGCAGGATGAATTACACTACAGCAATAAAATTATTAATGTGAGGCTTTGCGTAGAAAACGTCAGTCAGTGCATTGGGGAAAATATTGACCATAAATGTAAAAAAAATAAATAAATAAGCAACTGCATATTAAACCCAAAGAGCACAACAGGTGCCATGTTATTTTTTTTTTTATGTATTATAAGCTTACCTGACAAACCTGGGCAAGTTTGAGGTTTGAGGATCAGAAAAGCCTCCCACGTCATCTATGACGCTGCCACTGAAAGTGTGTCATCGAGGCTTGTTACTGTATTTCATCCCACATGGGTCAATATCCAAAATTGTTTCCAGGCAAGGTGAACTTTGATCATATTTGCAATGTAAAATTGTGAATCCTTTATTTAGATACTAAACAATAAAATTATTGTAGTGGTGAGGAAACTTCTTTTCATGAGTTAAATTGTTAAAAAAGAGACAATAACAATATTTAAATAATCTGAGAGTATCCAGAACATTTTGTTTTTCAGATATTTGGGTTAAATTGTTTGAGGTTTAGGTGATTCCACAGTGTGAATAAGAATCTGTGCTTCATCAGACATCAGCTCCGTCTCATCCTCTGCTATTTAACAGTAATGATGTGAAATTTGCTCATTTGGTTGACGACAATATGTCCTGTGCTTTTCCCCTGACAGATAAGAGACCCTTTGAATTTGGAGACGGGCGTCTTTTGAACAGCAGAGACTCCGCCGGTGGAGGTAAGACACGAGGAATTCAACATAACTCCTTCATTTTATTTGCCGCCTGTTAAAAGTGTCTTCGGCAAAACCACACACCAGTCTAATGTAAAATCTCCTCCAATCTAATCCACCCACATAGTCATCTACAGCTTTTCCTGTCCAAGTCTGATAGATAGATAGATAGATAGATAGATAGATAGATAGATAGATAGATAGATAGATAGATAGATAGATAGATAGATAGATAGATAGATAGATAGATGAGATTTATTGTCTTTGTCGTTACACAAGTGCAACAACAACAAAATTGCGTCTACACTCCAATTACCACAGACAAGATACAGAAATTAATCCACAATTATTACGTGTTTGCCGTAATAATGGCACACATCAGAATTAAAGACAGCACATATACATTTGACACTTTGAAACAGTACGTTATCCGAATTGAGGCAAGGTGAGTGGAGTGGGGGGGGGGGGGGGCGCAGCAACCAGTAGTCACGCAGCCGCCAGCTTGGGGGAACGGGGAGCTGCAGCAGCTAAAGCTGCGCTGCACCCCAGAGGGGGAAGGGAGTGGTGCGTGCAGGGGCCGGGATGGGGTGGAGGATGGGGACAGGACCACAAAGGAGGGGGGTAGGGGGGTGGGAGAATGCGTATCAGTTTCTGTCCATGCGTAAGTGGCAAATGAGTTAAGTTTGTCAGTTTCTGTCCGTGTGTGCTGGAATTGCAGAAGATAAGAAAAAGGCAGCCGAATGGTTCACCAAGGCCGTAGAAATTCCTACACTGTTACCAGTACATGTGGAAAAAGCAACAACAACAACAAAAAAAAAATAATCCAGTGAATAAACCTAACAAACAAACAAAGAGAAAACAATTAAAACAATTCCTCCTTGGTGAAGATAATTTTGGGTTTGCCATGGAAGTCTGTCAAATCTGAAAGCTAACGTTTGCTCACCCACACCGCAGAAAACTTCTCCAAGCCTAATACTGTTCGGCTGTGTTCCAGTTTAAAGGAAATGAAAGGTGGCACTGTGATTCTTTGATACAGGACTTCAACACAGCCCTGAATAATGAACTGAATGACCCCAACCCCTCTGTGGCATTGCCCACACCCTCGCAAGAAAGCATCAACAGGTTGGACGTGCCCCAAATCTGCATTCTGCATTTTAGGACTTGTACTATGCTTCCTCCAGTTAGGGCTCAGAAGGGTTCAAGATGAAAGCATGTAGAAGAAACTGACACATTTCTTTGTTCTTACAGATCCGATGCAGCAGTTCTGACTAGTCTGTCACCGTATTAACTTTCCCTGTCCATTGCTTTTGCCCACAGGTTTGCAGTTCCCTGACTGGAACACAGCATCCCCACCTTCTGATCCTCCTGTGACCCGGGTCTCAGAAAAGGACAACTCGTGGTTGTACACCTTGGACCCCATCCTAGTCACCATTATCGTGATGAGCTCCCTGGGCGTCCTTCTCGGAGCGGTCTGTGCAGGTCTCCTGCTCTACTGTACCTGCTCCTACAGCGGCCTGTCGTCACGTTCCTCCACCACTCTGGAGAACTACAACTTTGAACTATACGATGGCCTTAAGCACAAGGTCAAACTCAACCAACAGCGCTGCTGCACTGAGGCATGAGAATTTCATCAGCGGACCCACAAAAGAAGATTCGCACAAAAGCAAGAGAAGCCGCTCACTATTTTCTTCAATTGCTCGAGTTCACTTTAGTGTCCAATTATTTCCTCAGTGGCGCCGAAAACTCGGCAGGACAACGCAACAGCTACTTTTTAACTTAAGAAAATTCTCACAGTCGAGGTGAAGGAACCACAAGAGAGAGACTGGTGTTACCCACATGGGCATTGTTCCACTGTGGGTGTTTTAGGCCTCAAAAAATTAAATATCTGCACATATCAGCTCCAAATTCCTGCTCCACCAAAAGAGGACTGTTTCTAAATACATCATAGATGACCACTTTTGAAAACGGACACTGTAAGCTACACATCAGAACACATCGTCTTTGAAAGGTGTTAGGTTAGGAAAGTGCTTAGAAAGCATATTTTTGGATCACATGTGAACGCAGTGACCTAGAACTTAGCTCCTTTGTGTGGCCCGTTGGCTCTTTTGTTCTGTCGTAGACTCTGCTACCTATCAGCCTCAGTTATCCTTCTCTTTCCTGACAGTCCGTGGTATTTTTAGGCACCGACGTCCCTCGAGTTTGTCTTTCTGCTCGGTCACTCTGTTTCTGTTCAGTGTTTTCGTTCTGGCTCATTGCCAGTCAGTGATGGCAGATAAGTAGAAAAAAAAAGTCAAAGGAAAGTGTATGTGTTATGAGTTGGTCGGGAGGGGGCTATTTTAGCACATTTTTTTTTAACGACGAGAGAATTACTGTTGTTGCAGGTTCCTGTCAAAGTCCAGCTCATGTTTACATTGTGGGTACTGTGCAAAGGTCAAGGAGCTTTGGTCGGTGCAACCTATGGATTGCTGGAAAGGGTAGAAACTGAAAACACTGAAGGATAGACTCTTAGAGGCAGAGGACTACACTCCCCTGCTGCCTCTCACAGGGATGATGTTCTCTCGGCCTTTGAGGTAAAAAAATAAAATAAAAATAATGGCATCAAAAACAAATGCACAGGTAGAACCAGCTCATCTCAATCCCCCGACTGTGTGCCTGGACGCACAACAAGCCTTAAATGTTCTAGGAAGTGTTGATGGAACACTAAGGTGACACCAAGAGAAGAGAGGACTTATAGACCTCAAAAGCCATGATATAAAGGACCTATACCACCTCCTCCGCTCACACAGGGCGCCGTCCCCACCTCAACCTGTTGGCTCACCGGGGGCCTCTGTGTTTTTGTTTTTGAAGATGGGCATTTTCAGGATGGTTTTGAACCAATCACAAAGGGTTTTGTTGTCGCTCCAAAAGGACTTGCCATGAAAGGGTTAAGAGAAACGTCATAAATCACCTACTTGAATATACGCACACTTTATTAATTCAATTGTACATATATGAACCCCCCCACCACCATCAGTCTGGACACGCTGAGACGGACTCCAAGGAACAATGGCAGCGGCTGAGGAGCTCACGGTACATCTGGAGCCCTGCAAAATGCCAACACTATTCGACGCCACACACACACACCTGACATTCCACCGTGTTCACCTTCACCACACGGGCACACTCGCTCACTCTCCTCTGAGGCCCGCATCTCTGGACCCCACTGACTCTCTACAAAGTGCCTTGGAGCCTCGGGGATCCAGCTTGCCTTTTGGAGCCAGTACCATATTCAGTATTTTCACAAGTTATAGCGCCTCCTTCTGCCTGAGAGGAACAAGCGACGTATAAGGACAGGATTGTCCCCTTCGCACTGCTCGAACTGCTGTT
The DNA here is from genome assembly GCF_902500255.1 of Thalassophryne amazonica. Lineage (NCBI taxonomy): Eukaryota > Metazoa > Chordata > Actinopteri > Batrachoidiformes > Batrachoididae > Thalassophryne > Thalassophryne amazonica. The sequence continues at coordinate 159,170,044 of NC_047103.1, forward strand.
ATTGTTGTTTTAAAGGGGGCTTTGTACAGAAATGCTTTTTATGATTGTTATTATAATTATTGTTATGATTATTTAATAAAGGATTTATACCTTACTCAGGAAACATCTGGTGATTTTGTTACCGACCATACGTATATATAACTGAAAATATTTGCAAAGTACAGTAATTATTAACACAGTAATGTATTATTAAACAATACTATGCTAAAAGAAAACTAGAAGCACTCAGAGTGCAAACCTCCGCCAAGGCCATGGGGTCACTGACGCCATAACATCTACACGCCGTGGAATCATTGAACCTAAAAAAGTCTAACAATGATGTTTGCTCAGTAGTAAAAAAAAGTTTCATCTGCTGTGACTGGATAGCATGTATCCTTAGCGCTTGGCATCACAGTTTATTGCAACTTGCACCTTTACCAGAAGCTACTGTCATCTGAGCACTGATATTGATATTACATGTGCTTATAGACAAAAACAAATAAGAGACAAAATTCAATTTATTATTCAACTAAACTGCAAATATATGAATTTTTTAACATTTATGAAACACTTCTCTAAACAAGGCCATAGGGTCACTGACCCTAAAGAGATTCCCTCCTTGGCACAGTGATCTATTTCTTTTTGTTTCTTTCTCTAAAATTGTATATAATAATTATTAGATATATTAATATATAAACAAAAATAAATTTAAGAAATATTACAATTTGAAAACAAATGCACCCAAACATGATGACAGCTGCAACTGCTTAATGCTAACTTTTAACACTGAAAATGCCATAGACATGCTAATGCGTTAGCATCGGGATCCGGATCGTGATCCAGATCACCACTACAATTTAATCACTTGTTCCTCTTGTCATTTCCAACCTCCTTGGCGGAGGTAAAAATAAGAAATATTACAATTTGAAAACAAATGCACCCGAACGTGTTGACAGCTGCAACTACTTAATACTAACTTTTAACATTGAAAATGCCATAGACATGCTAACGCGTTAGCATCGGGATCCGGATCACCACTAAAATTTAATCACTTGTTCCTCTTGTCATTTCCTACCACTCCACAAAATTTCATCAAAATCCATTCAAAACTTTTTGAGTTATCCTGCTGACAAACAGACAAACAAACAAACAAACGCGACCGAAAACATAACCTCCATGGCGGAGGTAAAAAGCTTAGGCTTGACTAAAAATCATAGAGACAAGATACTATAAAAATGATGAAAAGCAAACAAATCAAATATTTTATTTCCCTAAAAGCCTTAAAGTGTAATTGTTTAGGAGCAACAGTCCCAAAGGCAATCATGTTTGTCCCCATCTTTATTAACCTGTTCATCATTTTTGCAGAATCCCGCAATTTGGCTGTGATCCTACAAAACAATCAATTTTTTTCTTCATCTGAAAAGGACAGTTATTTTATTTAATAACTAATTTATTTAATACATTCATTGTAATGTAATGTTTTTAATACCCATTTCAAAATATCAGATGTCGCCTTTCATTGATATATTAATGAAGAAATAAGACGCTTGGGGCCTGGTTTACTACGATCCCAGATAATGAGTGCAGAATTACTTGGGCAATACAAACGTCTGCACATTGTAGTGGAGACAGTTTTGCAGTTGATTTACTAAAACTAATTGCATAGTTGATAGTGGGTGGTAACGTGACCCAGACAGCAGTATATTAATGAGGATTTCGTATGGGTTGTAAGCACAAAATAAGATCACCAGTTGCAGGAATGCTAATTGTGCTCCCTTATGCATATACACACACACACACATTATATATATATATATATATATATATATATATATATATATATATATATATATATATATATATATATATATATATACAGACATTTGATTATTGTTCCATTCACAGTATTTAAGCAAACTGGTGAACAATTGTTACGTTTTGTCGATGGAACACACACAGACAATTGCACACAAAGCACGTATACTTAACTACACCGCTCCACACATACTCTTGAGATGTGCATTTGTTTGTATGACACACCGTGATGCATAAATGACAGTAATGATCATGAGTTGCACCAAAATGTACTATGGTTCACCTGTTATGCATGCAACATGGAGCTCTATATAAGAACAGCCATCTTATTCCATAATGCTCTATAGCATGCAGACATGTTGCATGTATTCTTGTAGAAACAACCACAAAGTAAACCGTTAATGCTTTAAATATGCCTGATGTTTACAAAGAATGATTTTTTTTCCCCCCTTAATTCTGTTTGCTGCTGTAACAGCAGTTGTCCAGTGCAGGAGATTAATGCCAAGCTTTCAAATGCACAAAATACAAACACTATCAGCACAGGCTAAATTTCCTTTTGATCTTGACAAATCGTGTTGTATGTGCAAACTTCACAATTTTGTGCACTCAGGTGGACAAATCCCAAACTGCACATGCATGAAGGCAAATGCTCTAAATTGACTGTGTGCTATTTTGCACATTTGAAAGATCAGTAAATCAGCATGCAGTCCAATTTTTTTATTATTATTATTATTTTGTTGTGAATATGTGATGTTTGTCCACATTTTTATGCATGCAATCAGTTTAGTAAATCAGGCCCTTAGTATATTGTAGCATTTATAATAATCTCCTTATACATCTTTTTAAAACATTTTTAAAGCTATATTCTAAATGATGATACCATAAAATGTTTACCTGAATAATTCTTTTGAAGGCTGAGTTATTTGAGCATAATAGACATCAGTTTTCAAATATTAAAAAGTTTTTAAATTTAGTTTAAGTTGTGCATCAATCAAAAACAATATTAAACTTTACTCAGGTGGATTTTAAAGAGAATTTCACTAGAATTTGCTGTGATCTGTGAATATGTAAAGAATCATTCAATGAGGTGATACAGTCACTCAAGTAACCGTCGCAAAAATATTTCACATTGAGATTAACTTTGCTAATATTTATTTTCACAGTGTCAACAAATTCACACACACACTCCTCTTCAACCACTTAACCCAAGATTGGGGTCACGAGGGGCTGGACCCTATCCCCCACAGTCATAGGGCGTGAGGTGGGTACAACCTGAACAGGACACCAGTCTGTCACAGGGCCACATATAGACAGACAAACACATTCACACCCACAATTTAAAAGTTTCCAATCCAACTAACCTGCATGTCTTTGGATGTGGAAGGAAGCCAGAGCACCTGAAAGGAATCCACGCAAACCAGTCCCACGACCTTCTCGTTGTGACGCAACATTGCTAACCACTAAGCCTTAACAAATTAAATTTTGCTCAAAATCCTGGTACATGAGCAATCATATACGTAGATATTTTTTTTTCAAAATATAAAAGCTAGTGGAATGTTATGGCTTATTGTCGCCCTACATAAACTGGGCAGCGCGGTCTCGTCAGATGGCGAGTGCTAAAGGGTTAAAATATGACACATATGGCACAATAATCCTACATCAGGGGACAGCCCTCTCTGAGGTTTTGGGCAAATTACAATGCAAACAAAGTGAAAATGCAAATAAAAAGTGACGATGCAGTGATGTGGACATGTGTTGTGGTTTGTTTATGACCCGCTCAAACATGTTGAGGCGGTTGAGCAGGCAACAGAACACGGTTACTCTGTCAAGGTGTGTTGGCTAAAACTTACAAACACGACATTTCCTGTTTGTCTCATCTTCCCTTCTCTGCTGGGAACCAAAAAAACCTGCATTTTTCACGACTGCTTCGGTGATTGCAGCCGAAAACAAAACAGTACACCATTTATCCCTGTGAAGTGATCCTGTATTTGTATTGTGCAATGGGAGGGTGTCTCCAGAAGTGGTCAAATCCCGCGATATTACGCAGGGGTCCAAACGAGACCAGAAGTGGTCAAATCCCGTGATGTCACGCAGGGGTTCAAACGAGACCAGAAGTGGTCAAATCCCGCAATATCACGCAGGAGTTCAAACGAGACCAGAAGTGGTCAAATCCCGCAATGTCACGCAGGGGTTCAAACGAGACCAGAAGTGGTCAAATCCCGCAATATCACGCAGGGGTTCAAACGAGACCAGAAGTGGTCAAATCCCGCAATATCACGCAGGGGTTCAAACGAGACCAGAAGTGGTCAAATCCCACAATATCACACAGGGGTTCAAATGAGACCAGAAGTGGTCAAATCCCACAATATCACACAGGGTTCAAACGAGACCAGAAGTGGTCAAATCCCGCAATATCACACAGGGTTCAAACGAGACGAGAAGTGGTCAAATCCCACAATATCACGCAAGGGTTCAAACGAGACCAGAAGTGGTCAAATCCCGCAATATCACGCAGGGGTTCAAACAAGACCAGAAGTGGTCAAATCCCGCAATATCACGCAAGGGTTCAAACGAGACCAGAAGTGGTCAAATCCCGCAATATCACGCAAGGGTTTAAATGAGACCAGAAGTGGTCAAATCCCGCAATATCACACAGGGTTCAAACAAGACGAGAAGTGGTCAAATCCCTCAATATCACACAGGGTTCAAACAAGACGAGAAGTGGTCAAATTCTGCAATATCACACAGGGGTTCAAACAAGACCAGAAGTGGTCAAATCCCGCAATATCACGCAAGGGTTCAAACGAGACCAGAAGTGGTCAAATCCCGCAATATCACACAAGGGTTCAAATGAGACCAGAAGTGGTCAAATCCCACAATATCACACAGGGGTTCAAATGAGACCAGAAGTGGTCAAATCCCGCAATATCACACAGGGTTCAAACGAGACGAGAAGTGGTCAAATCCCGCAATATCACGCAAAGGTTCAAACGAGACCAGAAGTGGTCAAATCCCGCAATATCACACAGGGATTTAAATGAGACCAGAAGTGGTCAAATCCCGCAATATCACACAGGGGTTCAAACAAGACCAGAAGTGGTCAAATCCCGCAATATCACGCAAGGGTTCAAACGAGACCAGAAGTGGTCAAATCCCGCAATATCACGCAAGGGTTTAAACAAGACCAGAAGTGGTCAAATCCTGCAATATCACACAGGGGTTCAAACAAGACCAGAAGTGGTCAAATCCCGCCATGTCACGCAGGGGTTCAAACGAGACCAGAAGTGGTCAAATCCCGCAATATCACGCAGGGGTTCAAACAACACCAGAAGTGGTCAAATCCCGCAATATCACGCAGGAGTTCAAACAAGACCAGAAGTGGTCAAATCCCGCAATGTTACGCAGGGATTCAAACGAGACCAGAAGTGGTCAAATCCCATGATATCACGCAGGGGTTCAAACGAGACCAGAAGTGGTCAAATCCTGCAATATCACACAGGGGTTCAAACAAGACCAGAAGTGGTCAAACCCTGCAATATCACACAGGGGTTCAAATGAGACCAGAAGTGGTCAAATCCCGCAATATCACACAGGGGTTTAAATGAGACCAGAAGTGGTAAAATCCCGCAATATCACACAGGGGTTCAAACGAGACTAGAAATGGTCAAATCCCACGATATCACGCAGGGGTTCAAACAAGACCAGAAGTGGTCAAATCCCACAATATCACGCAGGGGTTCAAACAAGACCAGAAGTGGTCAAATCCCGCAATGTCACGCAGGGGTTCAAACAAGACCAGAAGTGGTCAAATCCCACAATATCACACGGGGGTTCAAACAAGACCAGAAGTGGTCAAATCCTGCAATATCACACAGGAGTTCAAACAAGACCAGAAGTGGTCAAATCCGGCAATGTCACGCAGGGGTTCAAACGAGACCAGAAGTGGTCAAATCCCGCAATATCACACAGGGGTTCAAATGAGACCAGAAGTGGTCAAATCCCGCAATATCACGCAGGGGTTCAAACAAGACCAGAAGTGGTCAAATCCCGCAATGTCACGCAGGGGTTCAAACAAGACCAGAAGTGGTCAAATCCCGCAATATCACACGGGGGTTCAAACAAGACCAGAAGTGGTAAAATCTCACAATATCACACAGGGGATCAAATGAGACCAGAAGTGGTCAAATCCCGCAATGTCACGCAAGGGTTCAAACGAGACCAGAAGTGGTCAAATCCCCTGATATCACGCAGGGGTTCAAACGAGACCAGAAGTGGTCAAATCCCGCAATATCACACAGGGGTTCAAACAAGACCAGAAGTGGTCAAATCCTGCAATATCACACGGGGGTTCAAACAAGACCAGAAGTGGTCAAATCCCGCAATAACACGCAGGGGTTCAAACAAGACCAGAAGTGGTCAAATCCCGCAATGTCACGCAGGGGTTCAAACAAGACCAGAAGTGGTCAAATCCTGCAATATCACACGGGGGTTCAAACAAGACCAGAAGTGGTCAAATCCCGCAATATCACGCAGGGGTTCAAACAAGACCAGAAGTGGTCAAATCCCGCAATATCTCACAGGGGTTTAAATGAGACCAGAAGTGGTCAAATCCTGCAATGTCATGCAGGGGTTCAAACGAGACCAGAAGTGGTCAAATCCTGCAATATCACACAGGAGTTTAAATGAGACCAGAAGTGGTAAAATCCTGCAATATCACACAAGGGATAAAATGAGACCAGAAGTGGTCAAATCCCGCAATATCACGCAGGGGTTCAAACAAGACCAGAAGTGGTCAAATCCCGCAATGTCACGCAGGGGTTCAAATGAGACCAGAAGTGGTCAAATCCTGCAATATCACACAGGGTTCAAACAAGACGAGAAGTGGTCAAATCCTGCAATATCACACGGGTTCAAACGAGACCAGAAGTGGTCAAATCCTGCAATATCACGCAGGAGTTCAAACAAGACTAGTAGTGGTCAAATCCTGCAATGTCATGCAGGGGTTCAAATGAGACCAGAAGTGGTAAAATCTCACAATATCACACAGGGGATCAAATGAGACCAGAAGTGGTCAAATCCTGCAATGTCACGCAAGGGTTCAAACGAGACCAGAAGTGGTCAAATCCCATGATATCACGCAGGGGTTCAAATGAGACCAGACATGGTCAAATCCTGCAATATCACGCAGGAGTTCAAACAAGACCAGAAGTGGTCAAATCCCGCAATGTTACGCAGGGATTCAAACGAGACCAGAAGTGGTCAAATCCCATGATATCACGCAGGGGTTCAAACGAGAAGAGAAGTGGTCAACTCCCGCAATATCATGCAGGGGTTCAAACAAGACGAGAAGTGGTCAAATCCTGCAATATCACACAGGGGTTCAAACGAGACCAGAAGTGATCAAATCCCGCAATATCACACAGGGGTTCAAACGAGACCAGAAGTGGTCAAATCCCGCAATATCACACAGGGGTTCAAATGAGACCAGAAGTGGTCAAATCCCACAATATCACACAGGGTTCAAACGAGACGAGAAGTGGTCAAATCCCGCAATATCACACAGGGGTTCAAATGAGACCAGAAGTGGTCAAATCCCACAATATCACACAGGGTTCAAACGAGACGAGAAGTGGTCAAATCCTGCAATATCACACAGGGGTTCAAACGAGACCAGAAGTGGTCAAATCCCGCAATATCACACAGGGGTTCAAACAAGATCAGAAGTGGTCAAATCCCGCAATGTCACGCAGGGGTTCAAACGAGACCAGAAGTGGTCAAATCCCGCAATATCACAGAGGGGATCAAATAACACCAGAAGTGGTAAAATCCCGCAATATCACACAAGGGATAAAATGAGACCAGAAGTGGTCAAATCCCGCAATATCACGCAGGGGTTCAAACAAGACCAGAAGTGGTCAAATCCCGCAATGTCACGCAGGGGTTCAAATGAGACCAGAAGTGGTCAAATCCTGCAATATCACACAGGGTTCAAACAAGACGAGAAGTGGTCAAATCCTGCAATATCACACGGGTTCAAACGAGACCAGAAGTGGTCAAATCCCGCAATATCACGCAGGAGTTCAAACGAGACCAGAAGTGGTCAAATCCCGCAATGTCACGCAGGGGTTCAAACGAGACCAGAAGTGGTCAAATCCCGCAATATCACGCAGGGGTTCAAACGAGACCAGAAGTGGTCAAATCCCGCAATATCACGCAGGGGTTCAAACGAGACCAGAAGTGGTCAAATCCCACAATATCACACAGGGGTTCAAATGAGACCAGAAGTGGTCAAATCCCACAATATCACACAGGGTTCAAACGAGACCAGAAGTGGTCAAATCCCGCAATATCACACAGGGTTCAAACGAGACGAGAAGTGGTCAAATCCCACAATATCACGCAAGGGTTCAAACGAGACCAGAAGTGGTCAAATCCCGCAATATCACGCAGGGGTTCAAACAAGACCAGAAGTGGTCAAATCCCGCAATATCACGCAAGGGTTCAAACGAGACCAGAAGTGGTCAAATCCCGCAATATCACGCAAGGGTTTAAATGAGACCAGAAGTGGTCAAATCCCGCAATATCACACAGGGTTCAAACAAGACGAGAAGTGGTCAAATCCCTCAATATCACACAGGGTTCAAACAAGACGAGAAGTGGTCAAATTCTGCAATATCACACAGGGGTTCAAACAAGACCAGAAGTGGTCAAATCCCGCAATATCACGCAAGGGTTCAAACGAGACCAGAAGTGGTCAAATCCCGCAATATCACACAAGGGTTCAAATGAGACCAGAAGTGGTCAAATCCCACAATATCACACAGGGGTTCAAATGAGACCAGAAGTGGTCAAATCCCGCAATATCACACAGGGTTCAAACGAGACGAGAAGTGGTCAAATCCCGCAATATCACGCAAAGGTTCAAACGAGACCAGAAGTGGTCAAATCCCGCAATATCACACAGGGATTTAAATGAGACCAGAAGTGGTCAAATCCCGCAATATCACACAGGGGTTCAAACAAGACCAGAAGTGGTCAAATCCCGCAATATCACGCAAGGGTTCAAACGAGACCAGAAGTGGTCAAATCCCGCAATATCACGCAAGGGTTTAAACAAGACCAGAAGTGGTCAAATCCTGCAATATCACACAGGGGTTCAAACAAGACCAGAAGTGGTCAAATCCCGCCATGTCACGCAGGGGTTCAAACGAGACCAGAAGTGGTCAAATCCCGCAATATCACGCAGGGGTTCAAACAACACCAGAAGTGGTCAAATCCCGCAATATCACGCAGGAGTTCAAACAAGACCAGAAGTGGTCAAATCCCGCAATGTTACGCAGGGATTCAAACGAGACCAGAAGTGGTCAAATCCCATGATATCACGCAGGGGTTCAAACGAGACCAGAAGTGGTCAAATCCTGCAATATCACACAGGGGTTCAAACAAGACCAGAAGTGGTCAAACCCTGCAATATCACACAGGGGTTCAAATGAGACCAGAAGTGGTCAAATCCCGCAATATCACACAGGGGTTTAAATGAGACCAGAAGTGGTAAAATCCCGCAATATCACACAGGGGTTCAAACGAGACTAGAAATGGTCAAATCCCACGATATCACGCAGGGGTTCAAACAAGACCAGAAGTGGTCAAATCCCACAATATCACGCAGGGGTTCAAACAAGACCAGAAGTGGTCAAATCCCGCAATGTCACGCAGGGGTTCAAACAAGACCAGAAGTGGTCAAATCCCACAATATCACACGGGGGTTCAAACAAGACCAGAAGTGGTCAAATCCTGCAATATCACACAGGAGTTCAAACAAGACCAGAAGTGGTCAAATCCGGCAATGTCACGCAGGGGTTCAAACGAGACCAGAAGTGGTCAAATCCCGCAATATCACACAGGGGTTCAAATGAGACCAGAAGTGGTCAAATCCCGCAATATCACGCAGGGGTTCAAACAAGACCAGAAGTGGTCAAATCCCGCAATGTCACGCAGGGGTTCAAACAAGACCAGAAGTGGTCAAATCCCGCAATATCACACGGGGGTTCAAACAAGACCAGAAGTGGTAAAATCTCACAATATCACACAGGGGATCAAATGAGACCAGAAGTGGTCAAATCCCGCAATGTCACGCAAGGGTTCAAACGAGACCAGAAGTGGTCAAATCCCCTGATATCACGCAGGGGTTCAAACGAGACCAGAAGTGGTCAAATCCCGCAATATCACACAGGGGTTCAAACAAGACCAGAAGTGGTCAAATCCTGCAATATCACACGGGGGTTCAAACAAGACCAGAAGTGGTCAAATCCCGCAATAACACGCAGGGGTTCAAACAAGACCAGAAGTGGTCAAATCCCGCAATGTCACGCAGGGGTTCAAACAAGACCAGAAGTGGTCAAATCCTGCAATATCACACGGGGGTTCAAACAAGACCAGAAGTGGTCAAATCCCGCAATATCACGCAGGGGTTCAAACAAGACCAGAAGTGGTCAAATCCCGCAATATCTCACAGGGGTTTAAATGAGACCAGAAGTGGTCAAATCCTGCAATGTCATGCAGGGGTTCAAACGAGACCAGAAGTGGTCAAATCCTGCAATATCACACAGGAGTTTAAATGAGACCAGAAGTGGTAAAATCCTGCAATATCACACAAGGGATAAAATGAGACCAGAAGTGGTCAAATCCCGCAATATCACGCAGGGGTTCAAACAAGACCAGAAGTGGTCAAATCCCGCAATGTCACGCAGGGGTTCAAATGAGACCAGAAGTGGTCAAATCCTGCAATATCACACAGGGTTCAAACAAGACGAGAAGTGGTCAAATCCTGCAATATCACACGGGTTCAAACGAGACCAGAAGTGGTCAAATCCTGCAATATCACGCAGGAGTTCAAACAAGACTAGTAGTGGTCAATCCTGCAATGTCATGCAGGGGTTCAAATGAGACCAGAAGTGGTAAAATCTCACAATATCACACAGGGGATCAAATGAGACCAGAAGTGGTCAAATCCTGCAATGTCACGCAAGGGTTCAAACGAGACCAGAAGTGGTCAAATCCCATGATATCACGCAGGGGTTCAAATGAGACCAGACATGGTCAAATCCTGCAATATCACGCAGGAGTTCAAACAAGACCAGAAGTGGTCAAATCCCGCAATGTTACGCAGGGATTCAAACGAGACCAGAAGTGGTCAAATCCCATGATATCACGCAGGGGTTCAAACGAGAAGAGAAGTGGTCAACTCCCGCAATATCATGCAGGGGTTCAAACAAGACGAGAAGTGGTCAAATCCTGCAATATCACACAGGGGTTCAAACGAGACCAGAAGTGATCAAATCCCGCAATATCACACAGGGGTTCAAACGAGACCAGAAGTGGTCAAATCCCGCAATATCACACAGGGGTTCAAATGAGACCAGAAGTGGTCAAATCCCACAATATCACACAGGGTTCAAACGAGACGAGAAGTGGTCAAATCCCGCAATATCACACAGGGGTTCAAATGAGACCAGAAGTGGTCAAATCCCACAATATCACACAGGGTTCAAACAAGACGAGAAGTGGTCAAATCCTGCAATATCACACAGGGGTTCAAACGAGACCAGAAGTGGTCAAATCCCGCAATATCACACAGGGGTTCAAACAAGATCAGAAGTGGTCAAATCCCGCAATGTCACGCAGGGGTTCAAACGAGACCAGAAGTGGTCAAATCCCGCAATATCACAGAGGGGATCAAATAACACCAGAAGTGGTAAAATCCCGCAATATCACACAAGGGATAAAATGAGACCAGAAGTGGTCAAATCCCGCAATATCACGCAGGGGTTCAAACAAGACCAGAAGTGGTCAAATCCCGCAATGTCACGCAGGGGTTCAAATGAGACCAGAAGTGGTCAAATCCTGCAATATCACACAGGGTTCAAACAAGACGAGAAGTGGTCAAATCCTGCAATATCACACGGGTTCAAACGAGACCAGAAGTGGTCAAATCCTGCAATATCACGCAGGAGTTCAAACAAGACTAGTAGTGGTCAAATCCTGCAATGTCATGCAGGGGTTCAAATGAGACCAGAAGTGGTAAAATCTCACAATATCACACAGGGGATCAAATGAGACCAGAAGTGGTCAAATCCCGCAATGTCACGCAAGGGTTCAAACGAGACCAGAAGTGGTCAAATCCCATGATATCACGCAGGGGTTCAAATGAGACCAGACATGGTCAAATCCTGCAATATCACGCAGGAGTTCAAACAAGACCAGAAGTGGTCAAATCCCGCAATGTTACGCAGGGATTCAAACGAGACCAGAAGTGGTCAAATCCCATGATATCACGCAGGGGTTCAAACGAGAAGAGAAGTGGTCAACTCCCGCAATATCATGCAGGGGTTCAAACAAGACGAGAAGTGGTCAAATCCTGCAATATCACACAGGGGTTCAAACGAGACCAGAAGTGATCAAATCCCGCAATATCACACAGGGGTTCAAACGAGACCAGAAGTGGTCAAATCCCGCAATATCACACAGGGGTTCAAATGAGACCAGAAGTGGTCAAATCCCACAATATCACACAGGGTTCAAACGAGACGAGAAGTGGTCAAATCCCGCAATATCACACAGGGGTTCAAATGAGACCAGAAGTGGTCAAATCCCACAATATCACACAGGTTCAAACGAGACAGAAGTGGTCAAATCCTGCAATATCACACAGGGGTTCAAACGAGACCAGAAGTGGTCAAATCCCGCAATATCACACAGGGGTTCAAACAAGACCAGAAGTGGTCAAATCCCGCAATGTCACGCAGGGGTTCAAACGAGACCAGAAGTGGTCAAATCCCGCAATATCACAGAGGGGATCAAATAACACCAGAAGTGGTAAAATCCTGCAATATCACACAGGGGATCAAATGAGACTGCGCTGCCCTATTGTCACTGATAACAATATGTTTGACAGCACATATTGGTGGCACCTGACAAATTCCTCGCACGTCATTCATTGTTCAGGAATACAGTAAATCATTTAGAAACAGCTCTAATTCAAACACCAAGCAACTGCCATCATAACATCAAATGTATAAATTCTATTACAGCAAAACACTGTAATAGAATTTTTTTCCATTCCGATCTGTGCTGGTCAGTTATGAACAAGAGGTAAAAATTTAACTGGTTTTTAAGAAGCAAAAAATAAATGGGAGAACTGGGTGAGATCGAGGGGCCGCTGCTGCCAAATTTTGAGTGGGTCTGCCCCAAACAGATGTAATCTCACTTCAGACATTTGATGAAACTTGAGAGCTGCATCTGACGACTGACTTAAATGAGCCATTGTAATTATGGGAGTGAGGCAGGAAGATGAGACGTTCATCTAACATTATGAAATGGTGTTGGCAACTTTCTGGGTGTCTGAAATATGATGGATTTCTTCCAGGCACGTTTTGCTGTCAGTTCCACAAACACTGTAGTCTGTGGAAGTCAAGTTATGCCTTAGGCTAAGGTGCAATCCTCAATCAAACCGTGGTGGTGGTAGGTTGTATAGATCAGTTCCTCTGATCTCAACCGTACTTATATTTGTCCCTGAGAAGACAGAATTACAGTGAAGTGATGGTCTAGTGGTTAAGCATTGGGCTTCAGACCAGAGGATCCTCGAGTCAAAACCCACCCTGACCGGAAAATCACTAAGGGCCATAGGCAAGGTCCTTAATCCCCTAGTTGCTCCCGGTGTGTAGTGAGTACCTCGCATGGTAGCACCGTGACATCACTGTGAATGTGTCTGTGTGAATGAGTGAATGTAAGGTATAATTGTAAAGCACTTTGAGCTTCTGATGCAGATGGGAAAGAGCTACATAAATGCAGTCCATTTACGATATTTAATGGAAACCAAATGTATTTCAGTGCTTTCATCTCTGCAAATGTAAACACTGGTATTCAGATTCTCCATGGTACAACGTTTCCAACAAATCAACCAAAACATTTGGTGGAAAATACACTGTAAACCTAAGCACGATGGATTAGTGGTTAGCACTGCTGCCTCACAGCAAAAAGGTCATGGGTTCAATTCCTACCTGTGGCCTTTCTGTGTGGAGTTTGCATGTCCATGAATTGGAAACCTTAGAATTGCCCAGGTCTCCCTTGTAAAAGAGGTCACGATCTCAATGGGACTAACCTGGTTCAAAAAACTACAAGCTTTTCCAAATTTACTCCCAAATGCCCTCATGCAAGTACTTGTAGACCTTCTTTCCTTGGCTATTTATCACATACAGAACATAAGAGACCCAGAACATCCTTTTTTCCCCCCAGTATTTAGTGTTGAATCAAAACATGTATTCTGATAATGCATGTCATTGAGTCACATCACACCTAAACCCAGTTTGTGACTTTTTGTTTTCTTTTTGAATTAAAGGAAATGTAAACATACTTTTTGACAGTTATGTGGCCCCTTCTGGTGATGAAAAAAGTTTAAAAGAATGAACTCTCAAAAGTTTTATTCAGGAAGTTTCTCTTTAAATGAGATTATTGGCATTCATGCACAATTTTTTCTCAGTGACCCACAGTTTCATCTAAAACTCTGAAATAAACTTTTAAGTTGCAAAAAGAATACACACGAGGAATCGCACACACACACGCAATCTTATGTTCTCTCACTGGTTCCGCGCCACATACACATAAATGTTGCTGTGTTGTCAGCCTGCTACACTTGGCCTCTAATCTCCCCATGATGTCCCATTAGTCCAGACCTCTGGTGGCCCTCATTTAGGAGCTCCAACATCAAAGCTTTGAAGTGGCTAGCGTCTCGGCCTCGTGCGCACGGATTCAAACGGCTTCTCTTTTCATGCAGCTTGCTGGGACTCCCACACATGGTTCCATTTATCCACATCAACTTTCCTCACCTAAATGCAAACTCTGCTAACAAACACAGTTTTAGATCTAGAACACGATATCTTTGACTCCATATTGCGTACATGGGGCTGATGTGCCCGACTTCACTAAACATAGCACAGTAACTTTCTCAGCCTTTTGAAATGACTTTTTTTTTTTTTTTGCACTGACGTTTATTAATTACTAAAAGATTTGAGGTGATATAAGTTGTAGCTTGCAGCAAAGGCGCATTATCATCCATACACATGGCAGAATAGCACATGCGCTATGGCTGTTAGCATGCTTCGGTTCATGACTTAGCAGGCTAATTACCAACTCTGAAAAAAGACACAGACAATCCTCAGGACGCTGCAGGAGTGCAATGCCATCTGCTCACAGGTTTGATTGATCCCGGCAGAACAGTCACGACCACATCACACAAGTGAACGCCGCCAGGAAATCACCAAAGGAACCAGATTGTTATTGTTCCTTACTGCCTCTTGTTTTCATAAGCAAATTGGTCTTCTCTTTTATTTCAGCAAGTGCGTGTTACCTAAATGTTTTAAGGTTTATATCAGTTTGTAATGACACGCCGCAGGAGCGCTTTCCTTAGCTGTCAGATCACAGATGTTTTGCTTCTCAAGCCAAGACAGCCTTCAAAAAATAAATAAATGAATAAAAAACCCTTTGACGTTCCATAAGTCGTCAGGGCCAGATTGCAGAGGGAGTCCGTTTGGTGGGTTTGCATGACAGGAAATGGCTGAAACACACAGCTAATTAATCAAGGGATTATGCAACCAAGATGGAAACAAGGGAAAATATGCATGGTATTTTAAAGATAAAACTTTGCGTGGTTTTCTAAGGGTATTTTCATACTAAAATTTCAGATCAAGATCCAGGGTTAGGCAAGGTCTTGGAGCAGGCACCAATGCCATTTGGCATGTCATCCAATACAATGCGGAACTGCCCTGGCAGACAAGAAGTTCATCCTCACCTCTTGAAAATAGCCAACCATTGACCATCCATATGTCAAAACATCATACCAGCGGTGCTCAAGGATTGTCTGGAAAGACTGAGTAACAAAGACATCCAGGTGTGGACTGAGTTCCCTACTTAGTGTTCCAAGTACCACAACCAATTAGGAAGACAGGACGTACGAGAAGACTCCTTTCTCCTGCATAGGTGCTGGCATCACCAGACAGCTCTGTCTAGTGACTTCATTGTGAGTAGGGTGACTCAGTGGTTAGCACTCGTCTTGCCTCGGGTTCGATTCCACCCATGCCCAGTTTGGAGTTTGCATGTCCTCCTCTTGTCTGTGTGGGTTATGTACAGTGACAATAACAGCCCATCTTCTTCTTCTTAGACTCGTGCCAGATATCTCTCAACTTCAAAGGGCACCTTGGCTAAGTGAAGTAAGCTGTGCTAGACTGGCTTTCTGGCCATAGCGAAGCATTGGTTCCCATCCGCTTCACACTACAGAATCCAGAGAGAGGCATCGGCACCATTGAACCTCAGAGGCTCTACAGAGCTTCCTCTTCTGTTTTGTGTATCTGACATTGGTATGTTCTCAATTCCAAGGGTACTACAGTCAATCCATAGAGAAAACTGCATGCAGATTAATTTGAGTTCATTTCTTTGCTGTTGTAATATTTTTAATATGGTATTACTGGGTGATTCTTTAACTATGGGCACTATTGGCCTTTTAATGTAATTTCCACTACACCATTGCCTTACATATAAAGCGCCTTGGGGCAACTGTTTGTTGTGATTTGGCGCTATATACATGTGCTCTGATGTCACTGTTTATCTCCATAGAAACTACCCAAATAATTTTTCATACAAACTGTTTAAAGGGACATTACAGTGTTGTGGTGGGAATTACGGCAATAGTGTGGGACAACTACATTTTGTTTAAAACAATTAAACAGTTTGTATGACATTGAATACCCCAATTATGTTTTGATTATTTTACTGATATTTTATTCAGAGATATTTTAAAAGATTAGAAAAAATGTTTTTTACCATTCATTTTTATCATTGAAGATCAAAAGTCTGGGTGTGGGACAAGCACAAAATGGCAATATTGCATATAATGATGCTGGAAAAAGGTGAAAAAGTCATCATAGACTACTAGAACAAATTTCTTAACACACTTTCATTGTAAATATAACTATAAAAGTATGAAATTTCCCCTTTTTTCTGTTTTTCATACAATATGATCAAAGGACATAATAAGTGCCCATAGTCTAAGAATCACCCTACTACCAGTAGCAAAAACTCATATGCAGTATATTCAAGACTAATTCCATTTTGTCAAATTCACACCTCATTGTGTCAACATGATGTCAACACCCATAGGAAAGGAGGAGAAGAGTGAAAATATCCATCAAGCCACAATTGGTTTCGGGAGAGACTGTTAAAATAAGTGATGACAGTTTACTTTGCAGAAACTTCATTTACATGTTCTAAAAGTCAGAATCATCCAATACAATCATTTTACACGGTCAGTCAATAAAATCATTGATTAAGCCTGAGACTGTTTTTTTTTTTTTCAGTTAAAAAACCCACCAAAACAAACATCTTTTTTTTTTTTTTTTTTGTCCAGGCTGTGGTCCATCACAGCTTTTGCACCTTTCAGGCCTCACTTCATAAAAAAGTCCAATCACACAGGGTAGGTGTGAACACACCCTTTACAGCAGTGCATGGAGAACTTTAACCTTAATCTGAAAAGTTTATAAATTCTCATGTCTTCCAATCCACCTTCAGTGATGGCCCAAAGTGAACAATTACTTGGAGACTAAGGACACTATCCTAACAATCTGTAGCGTGCCATTTAAAATAGAAAGCATAAGGGTGATTCTTTAACTACAGGCACTATTGGCCTTGTAAATGTAATTTCCACCACACCATTGCCTTACAATATAAAGCGCCTTGGGGCAACTGTTTGTTTTGATTTGGCGCTATATACATGTGCTCTGATGTCACTGTTTATCTCCATAGAAACTACCCAAACAATCTTTCATACAAACTGTTTAAAGGGACATTACAGTGTTGTGGTGGAAATGACGGCAATAGTGTGGGACAACTACATTTTGTTTAAAAAAATCACAACAGTTTGTATGACATTGAATACCCCAATTATGTTTTGATTATTTACTGATATTTTATTCAGAGATATTTTAAAACATTAGAAAAAATGTTTCTTTACCATTCATTTTTATCATTGAAGATCAAAAGTCTGGGTGTGGGACAAGCACAAAATGGTAATATTTGCATATAATGATGCTGAAAAAAGGTGAAAAAGTCATCATAGACTACTAGAACAAATTTCTCAACACACTTTCATTGTAAAGATAACTATAAAAGTGTGAAATTTCCCCTTTTTTCTGTTTTTCATACAGTATGATCAAAGGACATAATAAGTGCCCGTAGTCTAAGAATCACCCATAAATTTCGTGAACCCAACGCTTTTTTGGTATTTTGAGTGTACAAAAATTGACTGCAGAATAGGACTCTGAGCACAACAGGGTTTGGATTTGTCCTCTAAATTAGTCATGGACTTGTTTTGGGCAAAATATGAAACACTCAAGAGTTATCCAGGTGCTGAGCACTTGCTATTAAGAAGAAGACTCAAGGAAAGGTTTTCAGCAGGCAGCGGCCACCAAAGCTCCCTGAGGTGACACAGTGAAACAATAAGATCACATTTTGTTTTTTGCCATGAAGGCTTACTTTTATTTTGTTTAATGGTTGTTTTCAATTCAGTGATCCTATGTATACAAGCAGGGTAAGTGCGTGTCTGAAAGCTAAATAATGCAAGGAGCATCTGAGTGTTGAACCCTCTAAATGCCTCCAGTCTACTGCACTTGACTTTCAACCAGATTTTTTCTCATCTGTGGCACAATAACATTCCGCTGCCAGAAGATTCAATGTGCAACTACTGCACCTGGCACCTCCACTCACGGGAGGGCGTGGCTTCCGACAGAAGCAGCTGTGGTGATCTGTCATTCTGGAACATTCCGGCTAGAAAACACCTACTGTGTTTGGACAGTTATGGACTCACAACTCCACTGTGAGGCATGTGTATCTGATTGCTGTATTTACATGCACATAAATAAAAATATATATCGCCGTGGTGACAAGCTGCAGCAAGTGAGCGTGTGCACGGAGCGGGCACTGACAGCCCCCCAGGTTGAAAGAGACCGTCAGATCAGAACATGTAGCAAGCGATCTGACCATCACGTCACCCACGTGAGCTCCACATGACGCGGTGTCTGTGCTGCTGCGCACCGTCTACAGACACGCATCGGCAGAACACATGCGCGACCGACTGGACCGCGAGCCCAACAACCACAGCCTATGTCCATCCTGCCTGCTTCAAAGACTGCCGTGCCTACATCGGCTTATATAGCCAGAGAAGGAAAATGCCACACCCAATAGTGACTCTATTTAGGTGTGCAGCCATCATCTACCGAGATGGAAGGAGGCTGAAGAAGATGTGAAGCCAAGCTATGGGCAAGAAGCCCCAGCAAAGTATCATTGCGGAAAAAAAACAACATGTGCTGAAGAAGTTACAATTGCCAAAGACACAGTGACTGGCCTAAAGAGAAATAGGACATGGCACAATGGAACATTTTGTGGAGGGATGAAAGCAAGATTGTCCTTTTTGGGTCTAAGGGCCACAGACAGTATGTCAGATTACCCCAAAAACTGAATTCAAGACACAGTACACTGTGGTGGTCGGGCCTATTTATCACATACCAGGGATCATGATCAGTTTGAATACATCAAAATATTTGTGTTGGGGAAAGTGTAGTGACACGGACCCACAACAGGGGGCGCAAATGAACGGTCAAGAGATTGAGCCAAAAGGTATTTAATGTTGTGAATGTGCACAAACGACTACACAGACATCTCAGAATATGATAGCAGTCAATACACAAAGGTGACGTGTGGGCAGGCTCGAGGATAGAAGAGCGTCTGTCCTGAGAAGAGCCGGACCACACGATTTCCGCCGTCCACCGAACCTGTGAATACTGGAGCCTCCAAGTCCCGAATTCCCAGGTGATCACCGTCCCCGACTGTCGGATCTGGTACTGCTGGTGAGGAGCACAAACAGTGAGATGTGGGTGTGTGCACACCCAGTAACAAAAACAGTCAGAAGGTGGAAAGTCACCTCCACCTCTAATCACACACATCGTGCAGCTCCTGTTACACCACTTATCTGGTTTGGGTGTGAAGCGAAGCCGTCGCTGTTCACACCAAACGCCAATCCAGCAGATAAGGCACACCACAGGAAAACGGCTGCAAAAGAGTTCAGACTATTATTTAGTTTAAGTCAGCAGAGAAATTACCTTCACAGGTACATGATATCTCGGCAATGAGGTGGAGATGACGTCCGGGTTTTATGGAGTAGTATGATGAAGCGTAGATGGGTGACAGCTGTCATGAGATAATGAGTGACAGCTGTCACCCCCGGCTGTGTCCGTGGCGGCAGCACCCTCTCGTGCCTGAAGCCCGCACTTCAGGCAGGCGCGCCCTCTGTGGTGGGCCACAGTACCTCCTCTTCTGGGCGGCCCACACAACAGGACCCCCCCCCTCAACGGGCGCCTCCTGGCGCCCAACCAGGTTTATCCGGGTGTCGGCGGTAGAAATCGGCCAGGAGGGCCGGGTCCAGGATGAAGCTTCTCTACACCCAGTAAGCGTTCTTCGGGTCCATACCCCTCCCAGTCCACCAAATACTGGAACCCCCGGCCCATTTCGACGGACGTCCAGGAGCCGGCGCACTGTCCAAGCCGGCTCCCCGTCAATGATCCGGGCAGGAGGCGGCGCCGGACCGGGAGCACAGAGGGGTGAGGTGAGGTGTGGTTTAATCCGGGAGACAGTGAAAAAACAAGGTGGATCCACAGTGAAGGCCGGAGCTGGAGCTTCACTGCAGCAGGACTGAGGATTTTGACGAACTTGAATGGTCCAATGAACCTGTCCATCAGTTGGGGGAGTCCACCTGCAGGGGAATGTCCTTGGTTGATAACCACACCTCCTGCCCGGCTGTATGCAGGGGCCGGGGACCGCCGACGGTTTGCATGGGCCTTAGCCCTCGTCCGGGCCTTTAACAAGGCAGAACGGGCGGTGCGCCACACCCGACGGCACCTCCGCAGGTGGCCTGGACCAAGGGCACACCGACCTCTGCCCTCCACCACGTGAAACATGGGGGCTGGTATCCCAGACACCACCCTCAAATGGGAGAGGCCGGTGGCAGAAGACACCTGGCTGTTATGTGCAGAACTCGATCCAGGCAAGGATTACTCCAGGGCCGTCGGGTGTGCGATGTCACACAGCGGAGGGTCTGTTCCAACTCTTGGTTGGCCTGTTCTGCCTGTCCGTTCATCTGTGGGTGGTACCTGGACGAGAGGCTCACGGTGGCCCCCAGTTCTCTGCAGAGAACTCCTCCAGACTTGAGAGAAAACTGGGGACCACGATCCGAGACTACGTCAGTCGGTATCCCTGCAGACGGACGACGTGGTGGACCAGAGGTCTGCTGTCGTCCTGGGCCGTTGGGAGCTTCGGGAGGGGCCACGAAGTGGGGCCGCCTTGGAGAATCGGTCCACTATCGTGAGGATGGTGGTGTTTTCCTGGGACGGCGGGAGGCCCGTGACGAATCCAGGCCGATATGGACCAGGGGCGAGGAGGCACAGGAAGCGGCTGGAGAAGTCCTTGGGACCTTTTGTGGTCTGCCTTGCCCCTGGCACAGGTGGTGCAGGCCTGGATATACTCCCGGACGTCGGCCTCCATAGATGCCCACCAGAGCTGCTGGCCGGACAACTGCCACGGTCCTTCGCACCCCTGGATGACAGGAGAGCTTGGAACTGTGACAGAAATCCAAGACTGCAGCTCTGGCTTCTGGTGGGACGTACATACGATTCTTCGGACCAGTTCCGGGGTCCGGGCTCCGTGCCAGGGCCTCCCGGACGGTCTTCTCCACATCCCAGGTGAGGGTGGCCACGATAGTGGACTCCGGAATGATGGGCTCCGGTGGATCCGACAGCACAGTTTTGACTTCGTCTTCGTGTACCCGGGACAAGGCATCCGATCTCTGGTTCTTGGTCCCGGGGCGATAGGTGATCCGGAAGTCAAAACGTCAGAAGAACAGTGACCAGCGGGCTTGCCTGGGGTTCAGCCGCTTGGCGGTCCTGATATACTCCAGGTTCCGATGGTCAGTGAAAACCGTGAACGGCACAGATGCTCCCTTCCAACAGGTGTCTCCACTCCTCAAGAGCCTCTTCACCGCAAGGAGTTCTCGATTGCCGACGTCATAGTTCCGTTCAGCGGGGGTCAACCTGCGAGAAAAGTAGGCACACGGGTGAAGAACCTTATCAATCTCCCTGCTCTGGGATAGCACGGCTCCTATCCCTGAGTCAGAGGCGTCCACTTCAACCACAAACTGGTGGCTAGGGTCGGGCTGCACCAGAATTGGTGCAGACAAGAACCGGCGTTTCAACTCCAGGAACGCGGCTTCGCACCGATCCGACCAGGTGAAGGGGACTTTTGGAGAGGTCAGGGCTGTTAAGGGGCTAACTACCTGACTGTAGCCCTTAATGAACCCCCTGTAGAAATTTGCAAAGCCGCGGAACTGTTGCAGCTTCCTACGGCTTGTTGGTTGGGGCCAATCTCTCACCGCCGCAACCTTGGCCGGATCAGGGGCGACGGAGTTGGAGGAGATGATGAACCCCAGGAGGGACAAAGAGGTGCGGTGAAACTCACACTTCTCGCCCTTCACAAACAGCCGGTTCTCCAACAACCGCTGCAGGACCTGACGTACATGCTGGACATGAGTCTCAGGATCCGGGGGAAAAGATGAGTATGTCTCCAGGTATATGAAGACGAATCGGTGCAGGAATCCCGCAAGACGTCATTTACCAAAGCTTGGAACGTCCGCGGGGGAGTTGGTGAGGGCCGAACGGCATGACCAGGTACTCAAAATGACCTAATGGGGTGTTAAATGCTGTCTCTCCATTCGTCTCCCTTCCGGATCGAGACCAGGTGATACGCATTCCTAAGGTCCAGTTTGGTGAAAATTTGGCTCCATGCAGGGGCGTGAACACTGAATCCAACAGGGTAAAGGGTATCGATTGTGAAACCGTTATGTCGTTCAGCCCCCTGTAATCAATGCATGGACGGAGTCCGCCGTCTTTCTGCCCACAAAAAAGAAACCTGCACCCTCGGGGAGGTGTAATTCCAGATCAACCCGCAGGCTAATGAGTCCTGGATGTAGGTCTCCATTGATTCGCGCTCAGGGACGTGAGAGGTTGTACAGCCTGCTGGACGGGTACTCAGTGCCCGGGACCAATCAATGGCACAATCGTACGGACGGTGCGGGGGAAGGGTGAGCGCCATATCCTTGCTGAAGACGTCAGCAAGGTCGGGGTACTCAACCGGCACCACCGTCAATTGGGAGGGGACTTTAACCTCCTCATTAGCATTTACACCGGGAGGAACCGAGGATCCTAAACAATTCCGGTGCAGGTTTCGCTCCACTGAGTTCACAACCCCAGACGGCCAATAATCCGGGGGATTGTGTTTAAATCATCCATGGGAAGCCCAAAATCAACGCGGGAGGTAGAAGGAGTTACAAAAACTCAATCTCCTCCCGGTGATTCCCAGACACTACCAGGGTTACAGTAGTGTCTTGTGTGTGATAAAAGGGAGAAGAGTGCCATCTAGTGCTCGCACCTTCACTGGCGAAGAAAGCGCCACCAGAGGGAGCCCTACCTCCCTTGCCCATCTGCTATCCAGCAGATTCCCTTCTGACCCCGTGTCCACCAGTGCTGGGGCTTGAAGGGTTAAATCCCCGCTCAGGATTTTAAACTGGGAGTCATGTAGACAGATGTGTATGACCCACGTGAATGTTTTGACCCCCCCTCAGCCCAGTCCTCTAAGGGCGGGCGTTTGTGGTTTCGACCGTTTGGGGCAGTCTCTCTGCTGATGCTCCCGTCGAGGCCGCAGACAAAGCACTCCCCACGGACCAGCCTCCTCTGTCTGAATGTGGCCCGGCTCGTGTCCCTAGCACCATCAGCAGGGGGAGCTGTAGCCACATGGAGCGCTGTGGCTTGTGGAGCGTGGGGAAGACGGCTCCCTTTCGGACCCGGGAGGAAGGGGACGGCTTGTGGCCTGACCACACCTTCGCCTTGCTCCCGTCGGCGTTCTTCTAAACCGGTTGTCCAACCGATAACCAAATCGATAAGCTCAGCCAAATCCCGCGGTTCCAGCTTAGCCACCAGGTGCTCCTCAGGACCGACGACAGTCCGTTTATGAAGGCGCACGGAGCGGAAGTCGACTGCATATTCGTCTGCGCTCCGACGCCCTGTCTCGTTGACAGCAGCACGGTAGACGCGGTTTCGCCTCTGTTAGGGGTGATCAAAAACGGTCCTGAGCTCCCTCACAAACCCAGTATAAGTGGTAAGGAGCCGTGAACCTTGCTCCCAGAAGCGCTGTAGCCCAAGCGCGTGCCTCACGCCGAAGCAAATTATCACGCAAGCCACCTTGCTGAGTCAGACGCGTACATCATGGGACGTTGTGCAAAGACGAGTGAACACTGCATAAGAAAGTCCGCGCACGTCTCCACACAACCTCCGTACGGCTCTGGTGGCTTATGTATGCTTCAGGGGGATGGTGGAGGGGGGTCGTTGAAATGACCATGGAATGTCTGTATTCGGCACCGGGTCGGCAGGAGGAGGAGCTGCAGCAGCGCCCTGACGCGCCGCTTCCATCTGCGCGGTGAGAGCCTCCATCCTGCGATTAAGGATGACGTTTTGCTCGGTCATCAGGTCCATCCGAGCGGTAAAGGCGGTGAGGATATGCTGCAACTCACCATCACGCCTCCAGCCGATGCCTGTGCACCCTGCTCTTCCATTGGCTGTCCACAGATGGTTGACGCCCCTCTGGATCCATGACATTGGCCGGATAATCCTGTTGGGGAGAAGTGGTAGTGACACGGACCCACAACAGAAGACGTCTGTCCTGAGAAGAGCCGGAACCACACGATTTCCGCCGCCACCGAACCTGGTGAATACTGGAGCCCGCCCAGATCCCGAAATTCCCAGGTGATCACTGTCCCCGACTGTCGATCGGTACTGCTTGATGACATCATTGCATACCCTCCATAGACAAAACTTGTGGGGTGACATCAAAAATGCTGTTTTCTGAGGCAAAAACCAATAAATCAGAGGAATTGTGGAAGGCGGTCCAATATTTTCTGGGCTGGAACACCTGTTCACAGTTACCAAAAAGTTGGTTGACTCCATGCAATGATATGAGCAGTTCTCAGAAACAGCGGGTAGGACACTAAATATTAGTTCCAGTGATTTCAGGAAACATAATCAAGCATTTTTCAGTTTATACAGTAAATGTTTGAGTCTGTAAAGAAAAATGCAGACATTATTTTTGTGAACAGCCTAATATTTCTTTTTCCTTCACTTTCTGTAAAGTAATAACAAATTTTGATAACTTTTTCTTCGTGCTTTGATTTGGAATAGAATATGCAGTGTTCACAATGCTAAAAAATACTGTTTTAAATCATTTTGAGCTTTACTCACATTTTTAAGCACACTGCTATTATTCTTAACACAACTGTATAATCAACATTTAGACAACAGGTAGAAACTACCAATAACAATTGCATTGCACTGTGTGCCCACTTCGTGCCAAATGGAAGATTGGGCTCTGAGCAAAAGCCTCCTTTAGATCCTCCTCTGCAACATGAAACCCATGAAAAGTCACACTCTTCAACAGAAGAGATTTAAGATGTGAATAGAGACACTTTAGCTTTTTGGAAAAGTGGGGAAAATGTGGCAGTAGTGTTTCTCCACATAATCATGATGAAAAAGCAGTCATGCAGTGGTAATTAAACGTTCTCAGGTGTATGTGGCAATAATCAGTTATAATCACATGTAAGAAGACATTCTAAAATATTAGTTAATACAAATTTTGCTTAATATTTTAAAAACATTTGGTCCCAATTTCCTCAATTTTGAAATCAGACAGAAATTGGGGCCAGAAATCAGCATGGTAGACCCGTCCTTAACCGTGCATCACTCTCAGTTGCAGTCAAACTGCAGCAGCTATATGTGTTACACACACACAAAGAGACTGGACAGAAGACACTCAATATAGATTTTGTTTCATGCACACCCACATCCCACCGTCTTCCCGTGAAGAGTATCCAGATAATCTGTCAGCTCTGCCAGTGGTTCAAAGCACCTATGTGGGTCAGAGCATGCATGAGATGGAAGGGGGCTTCCGTGACAACTTGCCTTCCAGTGACGGCAGACCCAGTGACGGGCGATTGCCAAATACTTGCATAACACCATCACTTTACTTCCTCCGTGATACGGCCTCTGAAAACAAACACGTGGAGGAAATGATCTACTTCATTCAGAGCTCGCAAACTAGGCCATAGTGTGAAGCAGCATGGTGGAAATCAATTTCAGCACAGACACTCTGATTTAGTCCATTTTTAGCCAACTGACCAGGGACCATGACACTGCTGCGTCAACTTTACTTTTGTATTTTTGGGGGATGTGACTCCGTGACTGGAACGATGGCCCATGTTCTGAACTTGATTTCCCAAGTGTATTGCTGTCGTGAGATTTTCTCCATGAACAGAGTTAAGTCCTTCACGGGGCAATTGGAAAGACTTGAATATTTCCCTCCATGCAACTTGACCACTGGTCTTTTGTAGCAGGACACCTGTGCACCCTACTGAGACTGTTGTTCCACAGTCATAGTGCCCTGTATACACCAAGAAACTTGTTATCCATCATGGTGAAGATCTTCCACAATGGGTTAAAAACCATCTGTCTGAAGGGTTTGTGCCTGTCTTGGCAAGGGTGTTACACAGATCAGAGCTTCAAAATAAGAATGGCACTAAATAGAGTGCCGAACCCCATGCTTTGATAGCATGCCTTAGCTACTGAACCGTTCCTTTGGCACTTAACATTAACCATAAACATTTCTGACTAGAATTTTGTATTTTCCTGTTTTAAAAATTATGCATTATACGAGCATATATAATACCTAAAATCGTATACCTAAGATTGTTTCAAACTGAAATGATGAAAATTGGCACTTAATAAATGTGCAATTAATTAGAAAAAAGTTTAAACGTTTTCATACATAAGTGTAAACTCGTTCACACATTGTAGATAAGGAGATGCTTTTCTGTCTTCTATGTGAAGGTCCTGGTTTCGCATCCCACTTGGACTTTTCGGTGTTCATGTTCTCCCTCTGTTTGCGTGGGTTCCCTCCAGGGTGCTCCTGCTTCCTCCCACTTCAAACTCATGCACGTGAGGTAAGTGGTGACTCTAAATGGCTGACGGTGTGAGCAAGCGTGTGAATGTATTGGTTGGCTCTATGTTGTCAGACCTGCGATGGACTGGTGGCCTGTACAGGGTGTACCATGTCCTCTCAACAATGAACACTGGGTATGACTAAGGGATGAGTATTGACAAGATTTTAATGTGATATCGATTCCCCTTATCGATCCAATTACTTATCGATTCCCTTATTGAATACCTCCTGTGAATTTTCTGTGTACTAAAAGTAGGATTTTCAGGTTTTCTATGTCAACAACATTTTATTGAGTCTTAAAGTAAATAATATGAAATGGCACTGGATCCTTGATCTCTGGACATAAATGGGTGATTCTTTAACTACGGGGCACTATGGCCTTGTAAATGTAATTTCACCACACCATTGCCTTACAATATAAGCGCCTTGGGGCAACTGTTTGTTGTGATTTGGCGCTATATACATTTGCTCTGATGTCACTGTTATCTCCATAGAAACTACCCAAAACAATCTTTCATACAACTGTTTAAAGGGACATTGCAGTGTTGTGGTGGAAATTACGGCAATAGTGTGGGACAATTACATTTGTTTAAAAAAAATCACAACAGTTGTATGACATTGAATACCCCAATTATGTTTTGATTATTTTACTGTATAGTGTATTCAGAGATATTTTAAAACATTAGAAAAAATGTTCTTTAACCATTCATTTTTATCATTGAAGATCAAAAGTCTGGGTGTGGGACAAGCACAAAACGGCAATATTTGCATATAATGATGCTGAAAAAGGTGAAAAAGTCATCATAGACTACTAGAACAAATTTCTTAACACACTTTCATTGTAAGATAACTATAAAAGTGTGAAATTTCCCCTTTTTTTCTGTTTCTCATACAATAGGATCAAAGGACATAAGTGCCCGTAGTCTAAGAATCACCCAAAATAGAAATAAGCAAAATCTTTAGTTTTTGTCAAAGTATTTCCTTTCAGACATTAATGGCATGAAAGTCTACTCCATACGTCTGAGGTGAACTCAGACGGCTGCTGAGTCTGCCTCACAATCTTGAGCTGCTGCACGTCAGCGCAGGACGTCTCATTTGGGAGGGAAAAAAAACATTTTGGTCGATTGGACTTTGTATTACAATGTTGGAAATAGGTGTCATTTGATTTAAACAGACATTCGCTTGAAGTTATTAATTTCAAGCGGACTCGATCTTTTCTAACTTGACTTAGTAGAGAGCAGTGCAGTGTTTGGAGCAACGGAACGGAGGAGGATTCTTTCTCAACAACAGACAGGAGTCCCAGTCAGTCACTTTAATCTGCAAAAAGTGACTCAACGATTGACATTTTTTAATGACTTTGAGACGGGTTTAAGAAGCGGAGATGCCGCTTCTGAAGAGGAGCAAAGCAAAAGAACCAACAAAGCAGTGGATCGGAGCACTGCTTCACTGTTTCAAACGTTCAAAGCAGAGTCACGCTGCAGAACGGTTGATTACAGACCTGCTACAGGGTCTGTAATCAACGTAGAGAAATGATCCTTTTCCCAACAAACACCCTCAAAAACAACAGCCGCTCTGAAGGACCAATAAGGGAATCATTAAGCAAAAAGGCTGTTGATGTCGGTTGATCCAATCATTTCTTCACGATACCCAAAAAGAACCGGTTCTCAATACCCAACCCTAATAATGACTGTTTGCAGACTTTCATGAGAGTAGTCAGCAGATGGAGATATGCTCTGGAAAGAAGTGGAATGAAAATCAGTTAGATCATGTGTGAGAGAGGGAGGATGGTGGAATAGTCAATCAATCAATCAATTTTATTTATATAGAAGGTATAACTGAGATGCAAGCCTAGATTGTTTTGGTGAAAGAAAACCCTCCTCTATACCACTTCATCATGAAGCTGTATAACTGGTGATACATCATGCAAAACATGCACTCTGCCACAATTTTTCCAGTCACAGCCACAGAAGCCTATAACGTCTTCTGGTTGTCTGGGTGTCTTGGTGGCTTTCCTCACTCTTTTCCTTCTTGCACAGTCACAGTTTTTGAGAACTGTCTACTCCACACAGATTTAGCAAAGAGTGACACACTGTATTTCTTCATAACTGATGTAAATAAAGTCTAAGACATATTTAGTGACTTGGAAATGTTCATGTATCCATCCCCTGAAGAAAATGGCCAATAAAACGTATTTACTTATTAACTTATTTACAGGTATTATACCAAAGTGGCCCATTGCTTATGCAACCATCTTGGCTTGTATATTTTTAATTAATTTATATCAAGTTGTAGAGATTTGCTTTGAGTTTGAGTTTAAGGATGATCAATTTTAGATTTTTTTTATATCAATCAATCAATCAATTTTATTATATAGCGCCAAATCACAACAAACAGTTGCCCCAAGGCACTTCATATTGTAAGGCAAAGCCATACAATAATTACGTTAAAAACCCCAACGGTCAAAACGACCCCCTGTGAGCAAGCACTTTGCGACAGTGGGAAGGAAAAACTCCCTTTTAACAGGAAGAAACCTCCAGCAGAACCAGGCTCAGGAGGGGCAGTCTTCTGCTGGGACTGGTTGGGGCTGAGGGAGAGAACCAGGAAAAAGACATGCTGTGGAGGGGAGCAGAGATCAATCACTATGATTAAATGCAGAGTGGTGCATACAGAGCAAAAAGAGAAAGAAAACACTCAGTGCATCATGGAACCCCCCAGCAGTCTAAGTCTATAGCAGCATAACTAAGGGATGGTTCAGGGTCACCTGATCCAGCCCTAACTATAAGCTTTAGCAAAAAGGAAAGTTTTAAGCCTAATCTTAAAAGTAGAGAGGGTGTCTGTCTCCCTGTCTGAATTGGGAGCTGGTTCCACAGGAGAGGAGCCTGAAAGCTGAAGGCTCTGCCTCCCATTCTACTCTTACAAACCCTAGGAACTACAAGTAAGCCTGCAGTCTGAGAGCGAAGCGCTCTATTGGGGTGATATGGTACTATGAGGTCCCTAAGATAAGATGGGACCTGATTATTCAAAACCTTATAAGTAAGAAGAAGAATTTTAAATTCTATTCTAGAATTAACAGGAAGCCAGTGAAGAGAAGCCAATATGGGTGAGATATGCTCTCTCCTTCTAGTCCCCGTAGTACTCTAGCTGCAGCATTTTGAATTAACTGAAGGCTTTTCAGGGAACTTTTAGGACAACCTGATAATAATGAATTACAATAGTCCAGCCTAGAGGAAATAAATGCATGAATTAGTTTTTCAGCATCACTCTGAGACAAGACCTTTCTAATTTTAGAGATATTGCGTAAATGCAAAAAAGCAGTCCTACATATTTGTTTATATGTGCTTTGAATGACATATCCTGATCAAAAATGACTCCAAGGTTCACAGTATTACTAGAGGTCGGGTAATGCTCAGAGTAAGGATCTGGTTAGACACCATGTTTCTAAGATTTGTGGGGCCAAGTACATAACTTCAGTTTTATCTGAGTTTAAAAGCAGGAAATTAGAGGTCATTCTTTATGTCGTAAGACAATCCTGCAGTAGCTAATTGGGTGTGTCCTCTGGCTTCATGGATAGATAAAGCTGGGTATATGGTAACAATGAAAATTTAAGCAATGCTGTCTAATAATACTGCTAAGGGAAGCATGTATAAAGTGAATAAAAGTGGTCCTAGCACAGAACCTTGTGGAACTCCATAATTAACCTTAGTCTGTGAAGAAGATTCCCCATTTACATGAACAAATTGTAATCTATTAGAAAATTGATTCAAACCACCGCAGCGCAGTGCTTAATACCTATGGCATGCTAATCTCTGTAAAAAATTTTATGGTCAACAGTATCAAAAGCAGCACTGAGGTCTAACAGAACAAGCACAGAGATGAGTCCACTGTCTGAGGCCATAAGAAGATCATTTGTAACCTGTGGGGTCTAATAGACATGTTGATGGTTTGGATGAGAAAACTAATGAAAATAACTCAGACAGAACAATCTGAGAGAAAGAGTAACCAAATACGGCATCACTGAACAGCAGCCAAAGATAACGATACGTCTTTGGGATGGTTATGAGTAATTTTTCTCTAATAGTTAAAATTTGTATTAGCAAAGAAGTCATGAAGATTACTAGTTAAAGTTAAAGGATACTCGGCTCAATAGAGCTCTGATCTTTGTCAGCCTGGCTACAGTGCTGAAAAGAAACCTGGGGTTGTTTTATTTTCTTCAATTAGTGATGAGTAGTAAGATGTCCTAGCTTTACGGAGGGCTTTTTTATAGAGCAAAGACTCTATTTCCAGGCTAAGTGAAGATCTCTAAATTAGTGAGACGCCATTTCCTCTCCAACTTACGGGTTATCTGCTTAAGCTGCGAGTTTGTGAGTTATACCACGGAGTCAGGCACTTCTGATTTAAAGCTCTCTTTTTCAGAGGAGCTACAGCATCCAAAGTTGTCTTCAATGAGGATGTAAAACTATTGACGAGATACTCTACTCACAGAGCTAGGTAGCTACTCTGCACTGTGTTGATATGGCATTAGAAACATAAAGAAGGAATCATATCCTTAAACCTAGTTACAGCGCTTTCTGAAAGACTTCTAGTGTAATGAAACTTATTCCCCACTGCTGGGTAGTCCATCAGAGTAAATGTAAATGTTATTAAGAAATGATCAGACAGAAGGGAGTTTTCAGGGAATACTGTTAAGTCTTCAATTTCCATACCATAAGTCAGAACAAGATCTAAGATATGATTAAAGTGGGGGTGGACTCATTTACATTTTGAGCAAGCCAATTGAGTTAATAATAGATTAAATGCAGTGTTAAGGCTGTCATTCTCAGCATCTGTGGGATGTTAAAATCGCCACATAATTATCTTATCTGAGCTACGCACTAAGTCAGACAAAAGGTCTGAAAAATTCACAGAGAAAACTCACAGTAGCGACCAGGTGGACGTAGATAATAACAAATAAAAACTGTTTTTTTGGGATTCCAATTGGATGGACAAGCTAAGAGTCAAGCTTTCAAATGAATTAAAGCTCGTCTGGGTTTTTGTCTGTGGAAGTCAAGTTATGCCTTAGGCTAAGGTGCAATCCTCAATCAAACCGTGGTGGTGGTAGGTTGTATAGATCAGTTCCTCTGATCTCAACCGTACTTATATTGTCCCTGAGAAGACAGAATTACAGTGAAGTGATGGTCTAGTGGTTAAGCATTGGGCTTCAGACCAGAGGATCCTCGAGTCAAAACCCACCCTGACCGGAAAATCACTAAGGGCCATAGGCAAGGTCCTTAATCCCCTAGTTGCTCCCGGTGTGTAGTGAGTACCTCGCATGGTAGCACCGTGACATCACTGTGAATGTGTCTGTGTGAATGAGTGAATGTAAGGTATAATTGTAAAGCACTTTGAGCTTCTGATGCAGATGGGAAAGAGCTACATAAATGCAGTCCATTTACGATATTTAATGGAAACCAAATGTATTTCAGTGCTTTCATCTCTGCAAATGTAAACACTGGTATTCAGATTCTCCATGGTACAACGTTTCCAACAAATCAACCAAAACATTTGGTGGAAAATACACTGTAAACCTAAGCACGATGGATTAGTGGTTAGCACTGCTGCCTCACAGCAAAAAGGTCATGGGTTCAATTCCTACCTGTGGCCTTTCTGTGTGGAGTTTGCATGTCCATGAATTGGAAACCTTAGAATTGCCCAGGTCTCCCTTGTAAAAGAGGTCACGATCTCAATGGGACTAACCTGGTTCAAAAAACTACAAGCTTTTCCAAATTTACTCCCAAATGCCCTCATGCAAGTACTTGTAGACCTTCTTTCTTGGCTATTTATCACATACAGAACATAAGAGACCCAGAACATCCTTTTTTCCCCCCAGTATTTAGTGTTGAATCAAAACATGTATTCTGATAATGCATGTCATTGAGTCACATCACACCTAAACCCAGTTTGTGACTTTTTGTTTTCTTTTTGAATTAAAGGAAATGTAAACATACTTTTTTGACAGTTATGTGGCCCCTTCTGGTGATGAAAAAAGTTTTAAAAGAATGAACTCTCAAAAGTTTTATTCAGGAAGTTTCTCTTTAAATGAGATTATTGGCATTCATGCACAATTTTTTCTCAGTGACCCACAGTTTCATCTAAAACTCTGAAATAAACTTTTAAGTTGCAAAAAGAATACACACGAGGAATCGCACACACACACGCAATCTTATGTTCTCTCACTGGTTCCGCGCCACATACACATAAATGTTGCTGTGTTGTCAGCCTGCTACACTTGGCCTCTAATCTCCCCATGATGTCCCATTAGTCCAGACCTCTGGTGGCCCTCATTTAGGAGCTCCAACATCAAAGCTTTGAAGTGGCTAGCGTCTCGGCCTCGTGCGCACGGATTCAAACGGCTTCTCTTTTCATGCAGCTTGCTGGGACTCCCACACATGGTTCCATTTATCCACATCAACTTTCCTCACCTAAATGCAAACTCTGCTAACAAACACAGTTTTAGATCTAGAACACGATATCTTTGACTCCATATTGCGTACATGGGGCTGATGTGCCCGACTTCACTAAACATAGCACAGTAACTTTTCTCAGCCTTTTGAAATGACTTTTTTTTTTTTTTGCACTGACGTTTATTAATTACTAAAAGATTTGAGGTGATATAAGTTGTAGCTTGCAGCAAAGGCGCATTATCATCCATACACATGGCAGAATAGCACATGCGCTATGGCTGTTAGCATGCTTCGGTTCATGACTTAGCAGGCTAATTACCAACTCTGAAAAAAGACACAGACAATCCTCAGGACGCTGCAGGAGTGCGATGCCATCTGCTCACAGGTTTGATTGATCCCGGCAGAACAGTCACGACCACATCACACAAGTGAACGCCGCCAGGAAATCACCAAAGGAACCAGATTGTTATTGTTCCTTACTGCCTCTTGTTTTCATAAGCAAATTGGTCTTCTCTTTTTATTTCAGCAAGTGCGTGTTACCTAAATGTTTTAAGGTTTATATCAGTTTGTAATGACACGCCGCAGGAGCGCTTTCCTTTAGCTGTCAGATCACAGATGTTTTGCTTCTCAAGCCAAGACAGCCTTCAAAAAATAAATAAATGAATAAAAAACCCTTTGACGTTCCATAAGTCGTCAGGGCCAGATTGCAGAGGGAGTCCGTTTGGTGGGTTTGCATGACAGGAAATGGCTGAAACACACAGCTAATTAATCAAGGGATTATGCAACCAAGATGGAAACAAGGGAAAATATGCATGGTATTTTAAAGATAAAACTTTGCGTGGTTTTCTAAGGGTATTTTCATACTAAAATTTCAGATCAAGATCCAGGGTTAGGCAAGGTCTTGGAGCAGGCACCAATGCCATTTGGCATGTCATCCAATACAATGCGGAACTGCACTGGCAGACAAGAAGTTCATCCTCACCTCTTGAAAATAGCCAACCATTGACCATCCATATGTCAAAACATCATACCAGCGGTGCTCAAGGATTGTCTGGAAAGACTGAGTAACAAAGACATCCAGGTGTGGACTGAGTTCCCTACTTAGTGTTCCAAGTACCACAACCAATTAGGAAGACAGGACGTACGAGAAGACTCCTTTCTCCTGCATAGGTGCTGGCATCACCAGACAGCTCTGTCTAGTGACTTCATTGTGAGTAGGGTGACTCAGTGGTTAGCACTCGTCTTGCCTCGGGTTCGATTCCACCCATGCCCAGTTTGGAGTTTGCATGTCCTCCTCTTGTCTGTGTGGGTTATGTACAGTGACAATAACAGCCCATCTTCTTCTTCTTAGACTCGTGCCAGATATCTCTCAACTTCAAAGGGCACCTTGGCTAAGTGAAGTAAGCTGTGCTAGACTGGCTTTCTGGCCATAGCGAAGCATTGGTTCCCATCCGCTTCACACTACAGAATCCAGAGAGAGGCATCGGCACCATTGAACCTCAGAGGCTCTACAGAGCTTCCTCTTCTGTTTTTGTGTATCTGACATTGGTATGTTCTCAATTCCAAGGGTACTACAGTCAATCCATAGAGAAAACTGCATGCAGATTAATTTGAGTTCATTTCTTTGCTGTTGTAATATTTTTAATATGGTATTACTGGGTGATTCTTTAACTATGGGCACTATTGGCCTTTTTAATGTAATTTCCACTACACCATTGCCTTACAATATAAAGCGCCTTGGGGCAACTGTTTGTTGTGATTTGGCGCTATATACATGTGCTCTGATGTCACTGTTTATCTCCATAGAAACTACCCAAATAATTTTTCATACAAACTGTTTAAAGGGACATTACAGTGTTGTGGTGGGAATTACGGCAATAGTGTGGGACAACTACATTTTGTTTAAAACAATTACAACAGTTGTATGACATTGAATACCCCAATTATGTTTTGATTATTTTACTGATATTTTATTCAGAGATATTTTAAAAGATTAGAAAAAATGTTTTTTTACCATTCATTTTTATCATTGAAGATCAAAAGTCTGGGTGTGGGACAAGCACAAAACGGCAATATTTGCATATAATGATGCTGGAAAAAGGTGAAAAAGTCCGACTACTAGAACAAATTTCTTAACACACTTTCATTGTAAATATAACTATAAAAGTATGAAATTTCCCCTTTTTTCTGTTTTTCATACAATATGATCAAAGGACATAAGTGCCCATAGTCTAAGAATCACCCTACTACCAGTAGCAAAAACTCATATGCAGTATATTCAAGACTAATTCCATTTTGTCAAATTCACACCTCATTGTGTCAACATGATGTCAACACCCATAGGAAAGGAGGAGAAGAGTGAAAATAATCCATCAAGCCACAAATTGGTTTCGGGAGAGACTGTTAAAATAAGTGATGACAGTTTACTTTGCAGAAACTTCATTTACATGTTCTAAAAGTCAGAATCATCCAATACAATCATTTTACACGGTCAGTCAATAAAATCATTGATTAAGCCTGAGACTGTTTTTTTTTTCAGTTAAAAAACCCACCAAAACAAACATCTTTTTTTTTTTTTTTTGTCCAGGCTGTGGTCCATCACAGCTTTTGCACCTTTCAGGCCTCACTTCATAAAAAAGTCCAAATCACACAGGGTAGGTGTGAACACACCCTTTACAGCAGTGCATGGAGAACTTTAACCTTAATCTGAAAAGTTTATAAATTCTCATGTCTTCCAATCCACCTTCAGTGATGGCCCAAAGTGAACAATTACTTGGAGACTAAGGACACTATCCTAACAATCTGTAGCGTGCCATTTAAAATAGAAAGCATAAGGGTGATTCTTTAACTACAGGCACTATTGGCCTTGTAAATGTAATTTCCACCACACCATTGCCTTACAATATAAAGCGCCTTGGGGCAACTGTTTGTTTTGATTTGGCGCTATATACATGTGCTCTGATGTCACTGTTTATCTCCATAGAAACTACCCAAACAATCTTTCATACAAACTGTTTAAAGGGACATTACAGTGTTGTGGTGGAAATGACGGCAATAGTGTGGGACAACTACATTTTGTTTAAAAAAATCACAACAGTTGTATGACATTGAATACCCCAATTATGTTTTGATTATTTTACTGATATTTTATTCAGAGATATTTTAAAACATTAGAAAAAATGTTTCTTTACCATTCATTTTTTATCATTGAAGATCAAAAGTCTGGGTGTGGGACAAGCACAAATGGTAATATTTTGCATATAATGATGCTGAAAAAAAAGGTGAAAAAAGTCATCATAGACTACTAGAACAAATTTCTCAACACACTTTCATTGTAAAGATAACTATAAAAGTGTGAAATTTTCCCCTTTTTTCTGTTTTTCATACAGTATGATCAAAGGACATAATAAGTGCCCGTTAGTCTAAGAATCACCCATAAATTTCGTGAACCCAACGCTTTTTTGGTATTTTGAGTGTACAAAAATTGACTGCAGAATAGGACTCTGAGCACAACAGGGTTTGGATTTGTCCTCTAAATTAGTCATGGACTTGTTTTGGGCAAAATATGAAACACTCAAGAGTTATCCAGGTGCTGAGCACTTTGCTATTAAGAAAGAAGACTCAAGGAAAAGGTTTTCAGCAGGCAGCGGCCACCAAAGCTCCCTGAGGTGACACAGTGAAACAATAAGATCACATTTTGTTTTTTGCCATGAAGGCTTACTTTTATTTTGTTTAATGGTTGTTTTCAATTCAGTGATCCTATGTATACAAGCAGGGTAAGTGCGTGTCTGAAAGCTAAATAATGCAAGGAGCATCTGAGTGTTGAACCCTCTAAATGCCTCCAGTCTACTGCACTTGACTTTCAACCAGATTTTTTTCTCATCTGTGGCACAATAACATTCCGCTGCCAGAAGATTCAAATGTGCAACTACTGCACCTGGCACCTCCACTCACGGGAGGCGTGGCTTCCGACAGAAGCAGCTGTGGTGATCTGTCATTCTGGACATTCCGGCTAGAAAACACCTACTGTGTTTGGACAGTTATGGACTCACAACTCCACTGTGAGGCATGTGTATCTGATTGCTGTATTTACATGCACATAAATAAAAATATATATCGCCGTGGTGACAAGCTGCAGCAAGTGAGCGTGTGCACGGAGCGGGCACTGACAGCCCCCCAGGTTGAAAGAGACCGTCAGATCAGAACATGTAGCAAGCGATCTGACCATCACGTCACCCACGTGAGCTCCACATGACGCGGTGTCTGTGCTGCTGCGCACCGTCTACAAGACACGCATCGGCAGAACACATGCGCGACCGACTGGACGCGAGCCCAACAACCACAGCCTATGTCCATCCTGCCTGCTTCAAAGACTGCCGTGCCTACATCGGCTTATATAGCCAGAGAAGGAAATGCCACACCCAATAGTGACTCTATTTAGTGTGCAGCCATCATCTACCGAGATGGAAGGAGGCTGAAGAAGATGTGAAGCCAAGCTATGGGCAAGAAGCCCCAGCAAAGTATCATTGCGGAAAAAAAACAACATGTGCTGAAGAAGTTACAATTTGCCAAAGAACACAGTGACTGGCCTAAAGAGAAATAGGACATGGCACAATGGAACATTTTGTGGAGGGATGAAAGCAAGATTGTCCTTTTTGGGTCTAAGGGCCACAGACAGTATGTCAGATTACCCCAAAAACTGAATTCAAGACACAGTACACTGTGGTGTCGGGCCTATTTATCACATACCAGGGATCATGGATCAGTTTGAATACATCAAAATATTTGTGTTGGGGAAAGTGTAGTGACACGGACCCACAACAGGGGGCGCAAATGAACGGTCAAGAGATGAGCCAAAAGGTAATTTAATGTTGTGAATGTGCACAACGACTACACAGACAATCTCAGAATATGATAGCAGTCAATACACAAAGGTGACGTGTGGGCAGGCTCGAGGATAGAAGACGTCTGTCCTGAGAAGAGCCGGAACCACACGATTTCCGCCGCCACCGAACCTGGTGAATACTGGAGCCGCCAAGTCCCGAATTCCCAGGTGATCACCGTCCCCGACTGTCGGATCTGGTACTGCTGGTGAGGAGCACAAACAGTGAGATGTGGGTGTGTGCACACCCAGTAACAAAAACAGTCAGAAGGTGGAAAGTCACCTCCACCTCTAATCACACACTCGTGCAGCTCCTGTTAAACCACTTATCTGGTTTGGGTGTGAAGCGAAGCCGTCGCTGTTCACACCAAACGCCAATCCAGCAGATAAGGCACACCACAGGAAAACGGCTGCAAAAGAGTTCAGACTATTATTTAGTTTTAAGTCAGCAGAGAAATTACCTTCACAGGTACATGATATCTCGGCAATGAGGTGGAGATGACGTCCGGGTTTTATGGAGTAGTATGATGAAGCGTAGATGGGTGACAGCTGTCATGAGATAATGAGTGACAGCTGTCACCCCCGGCTGTGTCCGTGGCGGCAGCACCCTCTCGTGCCTGAAGCCCGCACTTCAGGCAGGGCGCCCTCTGGTGGTGGGCCAGCAGTACCTCCTCTTCTGGCGGCCCACACAACAGGACCCCCCCCCTCAACGGGCGCCTCCTGGCGCCCAACCAGGTTTATCCGGGTGTCGGCGGTAGAAATCGGCCAGGAGGGCCGGGTCCAGGATGAAGCTTCTCTACACCCAGTAGCGTTCTTCGGGTCCATACCCCTCCCAGTCCACCAAATACTGGAACCCCCGGCCCATTCGACGGACGTCCAGGAGCCGGCGCACTGTCCAAGCCGGCTCCCCGTCAATGATCCGGGCAGGAGGCGGCGCCGGACCGGGAGCACAGAGGGGTGAGGTGAGGTGTGGTTTAATCCGGGAGACATGAAAAACAAGGTGGATCCACAGTGAAGCCGGGAGCTGGAGCTTCACTGCAGCAGGACTGAGGATTTTGACGAACTTGAATGGTCCAATGAACCTGTCCATCAGTTTGGGGGAGTCCACCTGCAGGGGAATGTCCTTGGTTGATAACCACACCTCCTGCCCGGGCTGGTATGCAGGGGCCGGGGACCGCCGACGGTTTGCATGGGCCTTAGCCCTCGTCCGGGCCTTTAACAAGGCAGAACGGGCGGTGCACCACACCCGACGGCACCTCCGCAGGTGGCCTGGACCAAGGGCACACCGACCTCTCCCTCCACCACGGGAAACAATGGGGGCTGGTATCCCAGACACACCTCAAATGGGGAGAGGCCGGTGGCAGAAGACACCTGGCTGTTATGTGCATACTCGATCCAGGCAAGATTACTCCAGGCCGTCGGGTGTGCGGATGTCACACAGCGGAGGGTCTGTTCCAACTCTTGGTTGGCCTGTTCTGCCTGTCCGTTCATCTGTGGGTGGTACCTGGACGAGAGGCTCACGGTGGCCCCCAGTTCTCTGCAGAAACTCCTCCAGACTTGAGAGGAAAACTGGGGACCACGATCCGAGACTACGTCAGTTGGTATCCCATGCAGACGGACGACGTGGTGGACCAGGAGGTCTGCTGTCTCCTGGGCCGTTGGGAGCTTCGGGAGGGCCACGAAGTGGGCCGCCTTGGAGAATCGGTCCACTATCGTGAGGATGGTGGTGTTTCCCTGGGACGGCGGGAGGCCCGTGACGAAATCCAGGCCGATATGGGACCAGGGGCGATGAGGCACAGGAAGCGGCTGGAGAAGTCCTTGGGACCTTTTGTGGTCTGCCTTGCCCCTGGCACAGGTGGTGCAGGCCTGGATATACTCCCGGACGTCGGCCTCCATAGATGCCCACCAGAAGCGCTGCCGGACAACTGCCACGGTCCTTCGCACCCCTGGATGACAGGAGAGCTTGGAACTGTGACAGAAATCCAAGACTGCAGCTCTGGCTTCTGGTGGGACGTACATACGATTCTTCGGACCAGTTCCGGGGTCCGGGCTCCGTGCCAGGGCCTCCCGGACGGTCTTCTCCACATCCCAGGTGAGGGTGGCCACGATAGTGGACTCCGGAATGATGGGCTCCGGTGGATCCGACAGCACAGTTTTGACTTCGTCTTCGTGTACCCGGGACAAGGCATCCGATCTCTGGTTCTTGGTCCCGGGGCGATAGGTGATCCGGAAGTCAAAACGTCAGAAGAACAGTGACCAGCGGGCTTGCCTGGGGTTCAGCCGCTTGGCGGTCCTGATATACTCCAGGTTCCGATGGTCAGTGAAAACCGTGAACGGCACAGATGCTCCCTCCAACAGGTGTCTCCACTCCTCAAGAGCCTCTTTCACCGCAAGGAGTTCTCGATTGCCGACGTCATAGTTCCGTTCAGCGGGGGTCAACCTGCGAGAAAAGTAGGCACACGGGTGAAGAACCTTATCAATCTCCCTGCTCTGGGATAGCATGGCTCCTATCCCTGAGTCAGAGGCGTCCACTTCAACCACAAACTGGTGGCTAGGGTCGGGCTGCACCAGAATTGGTGCAGACAAGAACCGGCGTTTCAACTCCAGGAACGCAGCTTCGCACCGATCCGACCAGGTGAAGGGGACTTTTGGAGAGGTCAGGGCTGTTAAGGGGCTAACTACCTGACTGTAGCCCTTAATGAACCCCCTGTAGAAATTTGCAAAGCCGCGGAACTGTTGCAGCTTCCTACGGCTTGTTGGTTGGGGCCAATCTCTCACCGCCGCAACCTTGGCCGGATCAGGGGCGACGGAGTTGGAGGAGATGATGAACCCCAGGAGGGACAAAGAGGTGCGGTGAAACTCACACTTCTCGCCCTTCACAAACAGCCGGTTCTCCAACAACCGCTGCAGGACCTGACGTACATGCTGGACATGAGTCTCAGGATCCGGGGAAAAGATGAGTATGTCATCCAGGTATATGAAGACGAATCGGTGCAGGAAGTCCCGCAAGACGTCATTTACCAAAGCTTGGAACGTCGCGGGGGAGTTGGTGAGGCCGAACGGCATGACCAGGTACTCAAAATGACCTAATGGGGTGTTAAATGCTGTCTCTCCATTCGTCTCCCTTCCGGATCCGAACCAGGTGATACGCATTCCTAAGGTCCAGTTTGGTGAAAATTTGGGCTCCATGCAGGGGCGTGAACACTGAATCCAACAGGGGTAAAGGGTATCGATTGTGAACCGTTATGTCGTTCAGCCCCCTGTAATCAATGCATGGACGGAGTCCGCCGTCTTTCTTGCCCACAAAAAAGAAACCTGCACCCATCGGGGAGGTGTAATTCCAGATCAACCCGGCAGCTAATGAGTCCCGGATGTAGGTCTCCATTGATTCGCGCTCAGGACATGAGAGGTTGTACAACCTGCTGGACGGGTACTCAGTGCCCGGGACCAAATCAATGGCACAATCGTACGGACGGTGCGGGGGAAGGGTGAGCGCCAGATCCTTGCTGAAGACGTCAGCAAGGTCGTGGTACTCAACCGGCACCACCGTCAGATTGGGAGGGACTTTAACCTCCTCATTAGCATTTACACCGGGAGGAACCGAGGATCCTAAACAATTCCGGTGGCAGGTTTCGCTCCACTGAGTCACAACCCCAGACGGCCAATCAATCCGGGGATTGTGTTTAATCATCCATGGGAAGCCCAAAATCACGCGGGAGGTAGAAGGAGTTACAAAAAACTCAATCTCCTCCCGGTGATTCCCAGACACTACCAGGGTTACAGGTAGTGTCTTGTGTGTGATAAAAGGGAGAAGAGTGCCATCTAGTGCTCGCACCTTCACTGGCGAAGAAAGCGCCACCAGAGGGAGCCCTACCTCCCTTGCCCATCTGCTATCC
This sequence comes from Thalassophryne amazonica, assembly GCF_902500255.1. Lineage (NCBI taxonomy): Eukaryota > Metazoa > Chordata > Actinopteri > Batrachoidiformes > Batrachoididae > Thalassophryne > Thalassophryne amazonica. The sequence goes on from NC_047103.1 coordinate 159,212,250, forward strand.
AGCAGATTCCCTTCTGACCCCGTGTCCACCAGTGCTGGGGCTTGAAGGGTTAAATCCCCGCTCAGGATTTTAACTGGGAGTCATGTAGACAGATGTGTATGACCCACGTGAATGTTTTGACCCCCCCTCAGCCCAGTCTCTAAGGGCGGGCGTTTGTGTTTCGACCGTTTGGGGCAGTCTCTCTGCTGATGCTCACTCGAGCCGCAGACAAAGCACTCCCCACGGACCAGCCTCCTCTGTCTGAATGTGGCCCTGCTCGTGTCCCTAGCACCATCAGCAGGGGGAGCTGTAGCCACATGGAGCGCTGTGGCTGTGGAGCGTGGGGAAGACGGCTCCCTTTCGGACCCGGGAGGAAGAGGGACGGCTTGTGCCTGACCACACCCTTCGCCTTGCTCCCGTCGGCGTTCTTCTAACCGGTTGTCCAACCGTATAACCAAATCGATAAGCTCAGCCAAATCCCGCGGTTCCAGCTTAGCCACCAGGTGCTCCTTCAGGACCGACGACAGTCCGTTTATGAAGGCGGCACGGAGCGGAAGTCGACTGCATATTCGGCTGCGCTCCGACGCCCCTGTCTCGTTGACAGCAGCACGGTAGACGCGGTTTCGCCTCTGTTAGGGTGATCAAAAACGGTCCTGAGCTCCCTCACAAACCCAGTATAAGTGGTAAGGAGCCGTGAACCTTGCTCCCAAAGCGCTGTAGCCCAAGCGCGTGCCTCACGCCGAAGCAAATTAATCACGCAAGCCACCTTGCTGGAGTCAGACGCGTACATCATGGGACGTTGTGCAAAGACGAGTGAACACTGCATAAGAAAGTCCGCGCACGTCTCCACACAACCTCCGTACGGCTCTGGGGGGCTTATGTATGCTTCAGGGGATGGTGGAGGGGGTCGTTGAATGACCAGTGGAATGTCTGTATTCGGCACCGGGTCGGCAGGAGGAGGAGCTGCAGCAGCGCCCTGAGCGCGCGCTTCCATCTGCGCGGTGAGAGCCTCCATCCTGCGATTAAGGATGACGTTTTGCTCGGTCATCAGGTCCATCCGAGCGGTAAAGGCGGTGAGGATATGCTGCAACTCACCAATCACGCCTCCAGCCGATGCCTGTGCACCCTGCTCTTCCATTGGCTGTCCAACAGATGGTTGACGCCCCTCGGGATCCATGACATTGGCCGAGATATCCTGTTGGGGAAAGTGTAGTGACACGGACCCACAACAGAAGACGTCTGTCCTGAGAAGAGCCGGAACCACACGATTTCCGCCGCCACCGAACCTGGTGAATACTGGAGCCGCCAAGTCCCGAATTCCCAGGTGATCACTGTCCCCGACTGTCGGATCTGGTACTGCTTGATGACATCATTGCATACCCTCCATAGACAAAACTTGTGGGGTGACATCAAAAATGCTGTTTCTGAGGCAAAACCAATAAATGCAGAGGAATTGTGGAAGGCGGTCCAATAGTTCTGGGCTGGAACACCTGTTCACAGTTACCAAAAAGTTGGTTGACTCCATGCAATGATATGAAGCAGTTCTCAGAAACAGCGGTTAGACAACTAAATATTAGTTCAGTGATTTCCAGGAAACATAAATCAAGCATTTTTCAGTTTATACAGTAAATGTTTGAGTCTGTAAAGAAAAATGCAGACATTATTTTTGTGAACAGCCTAATATTTCTTTTTCCTTCACTTTCTGTAAAGTAATAACAAATTTGATAACTTTTTCTTCGTGCTTTGATTTGGAATAGAATATGCAGTGTTCACAATGCTAAAAAATAGCTGTTTTAATCATTTTGAGCTTTACTCACATTTTTAAGCACACTGCTATTATTCTTAACACAACTGTATAATCAACATTTAGACAACAGGTAGAAACTACCAATAACAATTGCATTGCACTGTGTGCCACTTCGTGCCAAATGGAAGATTGGGCTCTGAGCAAAAGCCTCCTTTAGATCCTCCTCTGCAACATGAAACCCATGAAAAGTCACACTCTTCAACAGAAGAGATTTAAGATGTGAATAGAGACACTTTAGCTTTTTGGAAAAGTGGGGAAAATGTGGCAGTAGTGTTTCTCCACATAATCATGATGAAAAAGCAGTCATGCAGTGGTAATTAAACGTTCTCAGGTGTATGTGGCAATAATCAGTTATAATCACATGTAAGAAGACATTCTAAAATATTAGTTAATACAAATTTTGCTTAATATTTTAAAAACATTTGGTCCAATTTCCTCAATTTTGAAATCAGGACAGAAATTGGGGCCAGAAATCAGCAATGGTAGACCGTCCTTAACCGTGCATCACTCTCAGTTGCAGTCAAACTGCAGCAGCTATATGTGTGTACACACACACAAAGAGACTGACAGAAGACACTCAAATATAGATTTGTTTCATGCACACCCACATCCCACCGGTCTTCCCGTGAAGAGTATCCAGATAATTCTGTCAGCTCTGCCAGTGGTTCAAAGCACCTATGTGGGTCAGAGCATGCATGAGGATGGAAGGGGGCTCCGTGACAACTTGCCTTCCAGTGACGGCAGACCCAGTGACGGGCGATTGCCAAATACTTGCATAAACACCATCACTTTACTTCCTCCGTGATACGGCCTCTGAAAACAAACACGTGGAGGAAATGATCTACTTCATTCAGAGCTCGCAAACTAGGCCAATAGTGTGAAGCAGCATGGTGGAAATCAATTTCAGCACAGACACTCTGATTTTAGTCCATTTTTAGGCCAACTGACCAGAGACCATGACACTGCTGCTTCAACTTTACTTTTGTATTTTTTGGGGGATGTGACTCCGTGACTGGAACGAATGGCCCATGTTTCTGAACTTGATTTCCCAAGTGTATTGCTGTGCTGAGATTTTCTCCATGAACAGAGTTAAGTCCTTCACGGGGCATTGGAAAGACTTGAATATTTCCCTCCATGCAACTTGACCACTGGTCTTTTGTAGCAGGACACCTGTGCACCCTACTTGAGACTGTTGTGTCCACAGTCATAGTTGCCCTGTATACACCAAGAAACTTGTTATCCATCATGGTGAAGATCTTCCACAATGGGTTAAAACCATCTGTCTGAAGGGTTTGTGCCTGTGCTTGGCAAAGGGTGTTACACAGATCAGAGCTTCAAAATAAGAATGGCACTAAATAGAGTGCCGACCCCATGCTTTGATAGCATGCCTTAGCTACTGAACCTTCCTTTGGCACTTAACATTAACCATAAACATTTTCTGACTAGAATTTTTATTTTCTGTTTTAAAAATTATGCATTATACGAGCATATATAATACCTAAAATCGTATACCTAAGATTGTTTCAAACTGAAATGATGAAAATTGGCACTTTAATAAATGTGCAATTAATTAGAAAAAAGTTTAAACGTTTTTCATACATAAGTGTAAACTCGTTCACACATTGTAGATAAGGAGATGCTTTTTCTGTCTTCTATGGAAGGTCCTGGTTTCGCATCCCACTTGGACTTTTCGGTGTTCATGTTCTCCCTCTGTTTGCGTGGGTTCCCTCCAGGTGCTCCTGCTTCCTCCCACTTCCAAACTCATGCACGTGAGGTAAGTGGTGACTCTAAATTGGCTGACGGTGTGAGCAAGCGTGTGAATGTATTTGGTTGTCTCTATGTGTCAGACCTGCGATGGACTGGTGGCCTGTACAGGGTGTACATGTCCTCTCAACAAATGAACACTGGGTAATGACTAGGGATGAGTATTGACAAGATTTTATTGATATCGATTCCCCTTATCGATCCAATTACTTATCGATTCCCTTATTGATACCTCCTGTGAATTTTCTGTGTACTAAAAGTAGGATTTACAGGTTTTCTATGTCAACAACATTTTATTGAGTCTTAAAGTAAATAAATATGAAATTGTTCACTGGATCCTTGATCTCTGGACATAAATGGGTGATTCTTTAACTACGGGCACTATTGGCCTTGTAAATGTAATTTCCACCACACCATTGCCTTACAATATAAAGCGCCTTGGGGCAACTGTTTGTTGTGATTTGGCGCTATATACATGTGCTCTGATGTCACTGTTTATCTCCATAGAAACTACCCAAACAATCTTTCATACAAACTGTTTAAAGGGACATTGCAGTGTTGTAGTGGAAATTACGGCAATAGTGTGGGACAATTACATTTTGTTAAAAAAAAATCACAACAGTTGTATGACACTGAATACCCCAATTATGTTTTGATTATTTTACTGATATTGTATTCAGAGATATTTTAAAACATTAGAAAAAATGTTTCTTTACCATTCATTTTTATCATTGAAGATCAAAAGTCTGGGTGTGGGACAAGCACAAAACGGCAATATTTGCATATAATGATGCTGAAAAAAGGTGAAAAAGTCATCATAGACTACTAGAACAAATTTCTTAACACACTTTCATTGTAAAGATAACTATAAAAGTGTGAAATTTCCCCTTTTTTCTGTTTCTCATACAATAGGATCAAAGGACATAAGTGCCCGTAGTCTAAGAATCACCCAAATAGAAATAAGCAAAATCTTTAGTTTTTGTCAAAAGTATTTCCTTTCAGACATTAATGGCATGAAAGTCACTCCATACGTCTGAGGTGAACTCAGACGGCTGCTGGAGTCTGCCTCACAATCTTGAGCTGCTGCACGTCAGCGCAGGACGTCTCATTTTGGGAGGGAAAAAAACATTTTGGTCGATTGGACTTTGTATTACAATGTTTGGAAATAGGTGTCATTTGATTTAAACAGACATTCGCTTTGAAGTTATTAATTTCAAGCGGACTCGATCTTTCTAACTTGACTTAGTAGAGAGCAGTGCAGTGTTTGGAGCAACGGAACGGAGGAGGATTCTTTCTCACAACATGACAGGAGTCCCAGTCAGTCACTTTAATCTGCAAAAAGTGACTCACGATTGACATTTTTTAATGGCTTTGAGACGGGTTAAGAAGCGGAGATGCCGCTTCTGAAGAGGAGCAAAGCAAAGAACCAACAAAGCAGTGGATCGGAGCACTGCTTCACTGTTTCAACGTTCAAAGCAGAGTCACGCTGCAGAAACGGTTGATTACAGACCTGCTACAGGGTCTGTAATCAACGTAGAGAAATGATCCTTTTCCCAACAAACACCCTCAAAAACAACAGCCGCTCTGAAGGACCAATAAGGGAATCATTAAGCAAAAAGGCTGTTGATGTCAGTTGATCCAATCATTTCTTCACGATACCCAAAAAGAACCGGTTCTCAATACCCAACCCTAATAATGACTGTTTGCAGACTTTCATGAGAGTAGTCAGCAGATGGAGATATGCTCTGGAAAGAAGTGGAATGAAAATCAGTTAGATCATGTGTGAGAGAGGGAGGATGGTGGAATAGTCAATCAATCAATCAATTTTATTTATATAGAAGGTATAACTGAGATGCAAGCCTAGATTGTTTTGGTGAAAGAAAACCCTCCTCTATACCACTTCATCATGAAGCTGTATAACTGGTGATACATCATGCAAAACATGCACTCTGCACAATTTTTCCAGTCACAGCCACAGAAGCCTATAACGTCTTCTGGGTTGTCTGGGTGTCTTGGTGGCTTTCCTCACTCTTTTCCTTCTTGCACAGTCACAGTTTTTGAGAACTGTCTACTCCACACAGATTTAGCAAAGAGTGACACACTGTATTTCTTCATAACTGATGTAAATAAAGTCTAAGACATATTTAGTGACTTGGAAATGTTCATGTATCCATCCCCTGAAGAAAATGGCCAATAAAACGTATTTACTTATTAACTTATTTACAGGTATTATACCAAAGTGGCCCATTGCTTATGCAACCATCTTGGCTTGTATATTTTTAATTAATTTATATCAAGTTGTAGAGATTTGCTTTGAGTTTGAGTTTAAGGATGATCATTTTAGATTTTTTTTATATCAATCAATCAATCAATTTTATTTATATAGCGCCAAATCACAACAAACAGTTGCCCCAAGGCACTTCATATTGTAAGGCAAGGCCATACAATAATTACGTAAAAACCCCAACGGTCAAAACGACCCCCTGTGAGCAAGCACTTTGCGACAGTGGGAAGGAAAAACTCCCTTTTAACAGGAAGAAACCTCCAGCAGAACCAGGCTCAGGGAGGGGCAGTCTTCTGCTGGGACTGGTTGGGGCTGAGGGAGAGAACCAGGAAAAAGACATGCTGTGGAGGGGAGCAGAGATCAATCACTAATGATTAAATGCAGAGTGGTGCATACAGAGCAAAAAGAGAAAGAAACACTCAGTGCATCATGGGAACCCCCCAGCAGTCTGAGTCTATAGCAGCATAACTAAGGGATGGTTCAGGGTCACCTGATTCAGCCCTAACTATAAGCTTTAGCAAAAAGGAAAGTTTTAAGCCTAATCTTAAAAGTAGAGAGGGTGTCTGTCTCCCTGTTCTGAATTGGGAGCTGGTTCCACAGGAGAGGAGCCTGAAAGCTGAAGGCTCTGCCTCCCATTCTACTCTTACAAACCCTAGGAACTACAAGTAAGCCTGCAGTCTGAGAGCGAAGCGCTCTATTGGGGTGATATGGTACTATGAGGTCCCTAAGATAAGATGGGACCTGATTATTCAAAACCTTATAAGTAAGAAGAAGAATTTTAAATTCTATTCTAGAATTAACAGGAAGCCAGTGAAGAGAAGCCAATATGGGTGAGATATGCTCTCTCCTTCTAGTCCCCGCTAGTACTCTAGCTGCAGCATTTTGAATTAACTGAAGGCTTTTCAGGGAACTTTTAGGACAACCTGATAATAATGAATTACAATAGTCCAGCCTAGAGGAAATAAATGCATGAATTAGTTTTTCAGCATCACTCTGAGACAAGACCTTTCTAATTTTAGAGATATTGCGTAAATGCAAAAAAGCAGTCCTACATATTTGTTTAATATGTGCTTTGAATGACATATCCTGATCAAAAATGACTCCAAGGTTTCTCACAGTATTACTAGAGGTCAGGGTAATGCCATCCAGAGTAAGGATCTGGTTAGACACCATGTTTCTAAGATTTGTGGGGCCAAGTACAATAACTTCAGTTTTATCTGAGTTTAAAAGCAGGAAATTAGAGGTCATCCATGTCTTTATGTCTGTAAGACAATCCTGCAGTTTAGCTAATTGGTGTGTGTCCTCTGGCTTCATGGATAGATAAAGCTGGGTATCATCTGTGTAACAATGAAAATTTAAGCAATGCTGTCTAATAATACTGCCTAAGGGAAGCATGTATAAAGTGAATAAAATTGGTCCTAGCACAGAACCTTGTGGAACTCCATAATTAACCTTAGTCTGTGAAGAAGATTCCCCATTTACATGAACAAATTGTAATCTATTAGATAAATATGATTCAAACCACCGCAGCGCAGTGCCTTTAATACCTATGGCATGCTCTAATCTCTGTAATAAAATTTTATGGTCAACAGTATCAAAAGCAGCACTGAGGTCTAACAGAACAAGCACAGAGATGAGTCCACTGTCTGAGGCCATAAGAAGATCATTTGTAACCTGTGGGGTCTAATAGACATGTTGATGGTTTGGATGAAGTAACTAATGAAAATAACTCAGACAGAACAATCTGAGAGAAAGAGTCTAGCCAAATACCGGCATCACTGAAAGCAGCCAAAGATAACGATACGTCTTTGGGATGGTTATGAGTAATTTTTTCTCTAATAGTTAAAATTGTATTAGCAAAGAAAGTCATGAAGTCATTACTAGTTAAAGTTAAAGGAATACTCGGCTCAATAGAGCTCTGACTCTTTGTCAGCCTGGCTACAGTGCTGAAAAGAAACCTGGGGTTGTTCTTATTTTCTTCAATTAGTGATGAGTAGTAAGATGCCCTAGCTTTACGGAGGGCTTTTTTATAGAGCAACAGACTCTATTTCCAGGCTAAGTGAAGATCTTCTAAATTAGTGAGACGCCATTTCCTCTCCAACTTACGGGTTATCTGCTTTAAGCTGCGAGTTTGTGAGTTATACCACGGAGTCAGGCACTTCTGATTTAAAGCTCTCTTTTTCAGAGGAGCTACAGCATCCAAAGTTGTCTTCAATGAGGATGTAAAACTATTGACGAGATACTCTATCTCACAGAGCTTAGGTAGCTACTCTGCACTGTGTTAGTATATGGCATTAGAGAACATAAAGAAGGAATCATATCCTTAAACCTAGTTACAGCGCTTTCTGAAAGACTTCTAGTGTAATGAAACTTATTCCCCACTGCTGGGTAGTCCATCAGAGTAAATGTAAATGTTATTAAGAAATGATCAGACAGAAGGGAGTTTTCAGGGAATACTGTTAAGTCTTCAATTTCCATACCATAAGTCAGAACAAGATCTAAGATATGATTAAAGTGGTGGGTGGACTCATTTACATTTTGAGCAAAGCCAATTGAGTCTAATAATAGATTAAATGCAGTGTTAAGGCTGTCATTCTCAGCATCTGTGTGGATGTTAAAATCGCCCACTATAATTATCTTATCTGAGCTACGCACTAAGTCAGACAAAAGGTCTGAAAATTCACAGAGAAACTCACAGTAGCGACCAGGTGGACGATAGATAATAACAAATAAAACTGTTTTTTGGGACTTCCAATTTGGATGGACAAGACTAAGAGTCAAGCTTTCAAATGAATTAAAGCTCTGTCTGGGTTTTTGATTAATTAATAAGCTGGAATGGAAGATTGCTGCTAATCCTCCGCCTCGGCCCGTGCTACGAGCATTCTGGCAGTTAGTGTGACTCGGGGGTGTTGACTCATTTAAACTAACATATTCATCCTGCTGTAACCAGGTTTCTGTAAGGCAGAATAAATCAATATGTTGATCAATTATTATATCATTTACTAACAGGGACTTAGAAGAGAGAGACCTAATGTTTAATAGACCACATTTAACTGTTTTAGTCTGTGGTGCAGTTGAAGGTGCTATATTATTTTTTCTTTTTGAATTTTTATGCTTAAATAGATTTTTGCTGGTTATTGGTGGTCTGGGAGCAGGCACCGTCTCTATAGGGATGGGGTAATGAGGGGATGGCAGGGGGAGAGAAGCTGCAGAGAGGTGTGTAAGACTACAACTCTGCTTCCTGGTCCCAACCCTGGATAGTCACGGTTTGGAGGATTTAAGAAAATTGGCCAGATTTCTAGAAATGAGAGCTGCTCCATCCAAAGTGGGATGGATGCCGTCTCTCCTAACAAGACCAGGTTTTCCCCAGAAGCTTTGCCAATTATCTATGAAGCCCACCTCATTTTTTGGACACCACTCAGACAGCCAGCAATTCAAGGAGAACATGCGGCTAAACATGTCACTCCCGGTCCGATTGGGGAGGGGCCCAGAGAAGACTACAAAGTCCGACATTGTTTTTGCAAAGTTACACACCGATTCAATGTTAATTTTAGTGACCTCCGATTGGCGTAACCGGGTGTCATTACTGCCGACGTGAATTACAATCTTACCAAATTTACGCTTTAAGATTGTAATTCACGTCGGCAGTAATGACACCCGGTTACGCCAACAGTTAAATGTGGTCTATTAAACATTAGGTCTCTCTCTTCTAAGTCCGTGTTAGTAAATTATATAATAATTGATCAACATACTGATTTATTCTGCCTTACAGAAACCTGGTTACAGCAGGATGAATATGTTAGTTTAAATGAGTCAACACCTCCGAGTCACACTAACTGCCAGAATGCTCGTAGCACGGGCCGAGGCGGAGGATTAGCAGCAATCTGTTGTGAAGGTGTCGTAGCACGGACCCACAACAGGGGGCGCAAATGAACAGACAATGAGTAAGCCAAAAAGTAACAATTTAATGTTGTGATAATACACAACTAAATTCACAGAATTTGCAATTAACACCAGGTGTGGGCAGGCTCGAAGATAGAAGACCCCCGACGAGAGAGAAGCCGCGTCCCACACGGCTTCCACCACCAACGTCCTGAAGAACACCGGAGCCGCCAAGTCCCGAGTCCCCAGGTGGCCTCTGTCTTCGGCTGTCGACCCTGGTACTGCTGGCAGAAAGCAGAGATAAGATGTATGAGTGTGAGTCCGCACACTCAGTAATCCACAGTCCAAACACAGTTAGGAGGGAGCACCTCCACCTCCAATCACACACACTCGTGCAGCTCCTGGTCAACCACTTATCTGGGTTGGGGTGTGAGGCAAAGCCGTCGCTGTCACACCAAACGCCAATCCTCCAGATAAGGCAACACTCCAGGAAAACGGCTGCAATAGAAGTTCAGGTTATTACACACAAAGTGTCTGTCAGCAGAGAAATTACCTTTCCAATGGTAGTCAATTTCTCGGCGGGGAGGTGGAGTTGCAGTCCGGCTTATGTACTGGTGTAGATGAGTGACAGCTGGTGCGATGAGTGACAGCTGTCACTTCCTCTGGGTCTGGCGCCCTCTCGTGCTTGGAGCCCGCACTCCAAGCAGGACGCCCTCTGGTGGTGGTGGGCCAGCAGTACCTCCTCTTCAGCGGCCCACATAACACAATCTTCCATTCCAGCTTATTATTTAATCAAAAACCCAGACAGAGCTTTAATTCATTTGAAAGCTTGACTCTTAGTCTTGTCCATCCAAATTGGAAGTCCCAAAAACCAGTTTTATTTGTTATTATCTATCGTCCACCTGGTCGTTACTGTGAGTTTCTCTGTGAATTTTCAGACCTTTTGTCTGACTTAGTGCTTAGCTCAGATAAGATAATTATAGTGGGTGATTTTAACATCCACACAGATGCTGAGAATGACAGCCTCAACACTGCATTTAATCTATTATTAGACTCAATTGGCTTTGCTCAAAATGTAAATGAGTCCACCCACCACTTTAATCATATCTTAGATCTTGTTCTGACTTATGGTATGGAAATTGAAGACTTAACAGTATTCCCTGAAAACTCCCTTCTGTCTGATCATTTCTTAATAACATTTACATTTACTCTGATGGACTACCCAGCAGTGGGGAATAAGTTTCATTACACTAGAAGTCTTTCAGAAAGCGCTGTAACTAGGTTTAAGGATATGATTCCTTCTTTATGTTCTCTAATGCCATATACCAACACAGTGCAGAGTAGCTACCTAAACTCTGTGAGATAGAGTATCTCGTCAATAGTTTTACATCCTCATTGAAGACAACTTTGGATGCTGTAGCTCCTCTGAAAAAGAGAGTTTTAAATCAGAAGTGCCTGACTCCGTGGTATAACTCACAAACTCGCAGCTTAAAGCAGATAACCCACAAGTTGGAGAGGAAATGGCGTCTCACTAATTTAGAAGATCTTCACTTAGCCTGGAAAAAGAGTCTGTTGCTCTATAAAAAAGCCCTCCGTAAAGCTAGGACATCTTACTACTCATCACTAATTGAAGAAAATAAGAACAACCCCAGGTTTCTTTTCAGCACTGCAGCCAGGCTGACAAAGAGTCAGAGCTCTATTGAGCCGAGTATTCCTTTAACTTTAACTAGTAATGACTTCATGACTTTCTTTGCTAATAAAATTTTAACTATTAGAGAAAAAATTACTCATAACCATCCCAAAGACATATCGTTATCTTTGGCTGCTTTCAGTGATGCCGGTATTTGGTTAGACTCTTTCGCTCCGATTGTTCTGTCTGAGTTATTTTCATTAGTTACTTCATCCAAACCATCAACATGTCTAATAGACCCCATTCCTACCAGGCTGCTCAAGGAAGCCCTACCATTATTTAATGCTTCGATCTTAAATATGATCAATCTGTCTTTATTAGCTGGCTATGTACCACAGGCTTTTAAGGTGGCAGTAATTAAACCATTACTTAAAAAGCCATCACTTGACCCAGCTATCTTAGCTAATTATAGGCCAATCTCCAACCTTCCTTTTCTCTCAAGTATTCTTGAAAGGGTAGTTGTAAAACAGCTAACTGATCATCTGCAGAGGAATGGTCTATTTGAAGAGTTTCAGTCAGGTTTTAGAATTCATCATAGTACAGAAACAGCATTAGTGAAGGTTACAAATGATCTTCTTATGGCCTCAGACAGTGGACTCATCTCTGTGCTTGTTCTGTTAGACCTCAGTGCTGCTTTTGATACTGTTGACCATAAAATTTTATTACAGAGATTAGAGCATGCCATAGGTATTAAAGGCACTGCGCTGCGGTGGTTTGAATCATATTTATCTAATAGATTACAATTTGTTCATGTAAATGGGGAATCTTCTTCACAGACTAAGGTTAATTATGGAGCTCCACAAGGTTCTGTGCTAGGACTAATTTTATTCACTTTATACATGCTTCCCTTAGGCAGTATTATTAGACGGCATTGCTTAAATTTTCATTGTTACGCAGATGATACTCAGCTTTATCTATCCATGAAGCCAGAGGACACACACCAATTAGCTAAACTGCAGGATTGTCTTACAGACATAAAGACATGGATGACCTCTAATTTCCTGCTTTTAAACTCAGATAAAACTGAAGTTATTGTACTTGGCCCCACAAATCTTATAAACATGGTGTCTAACCAGATCCTTACTCTGGATGGCATTACCCTGACCTCTAGTAATACTGTGAGAAATCTTGGAGTCATTTTTGATCAGGATATGTCATTCAAAGCACATATTAAACAAATATGTAGGACTGCTTTTTTGCATTTACGCAATATTTCTAAAATTAGAAAGGTCTTGTCTCAGAGTGATGCTGAAAAACTAATTCATGCATTTATTTCCTCTAGGCTGGACTATTGTAATTCATTATTATCAGGTTGTCCTAAAAGTTCCCTGAAAAGCCTTCAGTTAATTCAAAATGCTGCAGCTAGAGTACTAGCGGGGACTAGAACGAGAGAGCATATCTCACCCATATTGGCCTCTCTTCATTGGCTTCCTGTTAATTCTAGAATAGAATTTAAAATTCTTCTTCTTACTTATAAGGTTTTGAATAATCAGGTCCCATCTTATCTTAGGGACCTCATAGTACCATATCACCCCCAATAGAGCGCTTCGCTCTAAGACTGCAGGCTTACTTGTAGTTCCTAAGGTTTGTAAGAGTAGAATGGGAGGCAGAGCCTTCAGCTTTCAGGCTCCTCTCCTGTGGAACCAGCTCCCAATTCAGATCAGGGAGACAGACACCCTCTCTACTTTTAAGATTAGGCTTAAACTTTCCTTTTTGCTAAAGCTTATAGTTAGGGCTGAATCAGGTGACCCTGAACCATCCCTTAGTTATGCTGCTATAGACTTAGACTGCTGGGGGGTTCCCATGATGCACTGAGTGTTTCTTTCTCTTTTTGCTCTGTATGCACCACTCTGCATTTAATCATTAGTGATTGATCTCTGCTCCCCTCCACAGCATGTCTTTTTCCTGGTTCTCTCCCTCAGCCCCAACCAGTCCCAGCAGAAGACTGCCCCTCCCTGAGCCTGGTTCTGCTGGAGGTTTCTTCCTGTTAAAAGGGAGTTTTTCCTTCCCACTGTCGCCAAGTGCTTGCTCACAGGGGGTCGTTTTGACCATTGGGGTTTTTACGTAATTATTGTATGGCCTTGCCTTACAATATAAAGCGCCTTGGGGCAACTGTTTGTTGTGATTTGGCGCTATATAAATAAAATTGATTGATTGATTGATATAAAAAAAATCTAAAATGATCATCCTTAAACTCAAACTCAAAGCAAATCTCTACAACTTGATATAAATTAATTAAAAATATAAAAGCCAAGATGGTTGCATAAGCAATGGGCCACTTTGGTATAATACCTGTAAATAAGTTAATAAGTAAATACGTTTTATTGGCCATTTTCTTCAGGGGATGGATACATGAACATTTCCAAGTCACTAAATATGTCTTAGACTTTATTTACATCAGTTATGAAGAAATACAAACTGTGTCACTCTTTGCTAAGGAGAAAAGGGAGGCCAAGGAGGAGGGTCGCAGTAAAGGAGAACATGCAAGTGGGTGGTGTGACAGAAGAAGATGCAGACAGATGATCCCCTTGATGAAGATGAAGAAGTACTAGTAGTAGTAGTATTTTTCTGTCTGTCTTTAATGACTATGATTGTGTTGGACCATTACACCCTCGTTAAGTTTGCTTTTGGTCCCCTGTTTAATATTTCATTTTATTATTGGTTTCCTTTCATTCATTCTTTCGTTCTTTCTTTTGAATACTGTCAAAAAAGTAAATAAATAATTAGTAATGTTGTCCATGACAATTTCCCAAGTACGTTGCAGCTCTACTGTTGGAATGTTAATTAATATGAACCCTTGAACCTGAGAGAAAAACAGCCAAAAATATATCTGTCAATCCGAAAGTAAAGGTAGACTGTTAGTGGAGCAGCCACAGTTGACAGGTTGTCATGATTAGAACATGAACAAACAAAACATCTTCTGTCACAAGTGGTGCACTGCTGCCATGCCAAGCAAAGCTTTACTCCAAATCTGTCAAAGATTTCCACAGAGTGGAGACGCCACACCTGTTATTACCTAGACAAACACATCAGTCGAATTACAAATGTTATTTTCATGAAAAGCGATTAATCAACACTGACAAAAGCATAGCAA